>NW_026555337.1:21026061-21054654 GCF_029017545.1 Prosopis cineraria
ATTTTTACATACAAGAAATTTTGTCATTACTACAAAAAATACTTATGGGAGCGCTTATTTTAGAGCGCTTAAATGAAAAGTACTCCTAAAAATAAATACAGAATCTTTGAGAATATTTTGTTTCAAGTACTTTGAAATTCAAAGAATACGGGAGTGCTTTCATAAAAAAGCGCTCCCATATATACTTTAAAAAATAATTTTAAAACACATAAACCAAGGGAGCGCTCCTAAAAAAGTGCTCCTTTAAGCTTAAGTGACAAAGGCTTATAGGAGCGCATTCCATTGAAGCGCTCGCATACGTGTTGGCAAAAAAAATAAAAATAAAAAAGTTTAAAGAGCAAAACCAACATATGGGAGACCTTTGCTTGAAACACTCTTCTACATTAGACATAACAGAGCGCTTCAACGTGGAGCGCTCCGAAGGTATTATAATAAAAAAGTAAAAAATAATAGTTAAATAATTAATATATTATTTAATATTAATAATTGAATTTCTTAATTAATTATGAAATATATTTATAATTTTATTTATATCTAGTTATTAATATATTTAATATTATTGTGTTTAATTTAGTTTTAATTTAATTTTTAATTAATTTATTAATTTTAATGTATTATAATTACAAAACTATTTTAATAAAAAAATAATGTGTAAAATTTTATTTTATATAGTCACTAAAATTTACGAAATTATAAATTTAATTTTTTATTGTATATAAAAAATTTGTATTTTAAGAATATAAAAGTTAAATAATATAACATTAATTTTTTATTGTATATAATAATTTTATATTTAAAAAATATAAAACATAAATAAAACAATATTAATTTTTTATATCTAGGTCTTTATCTGCTACTCACTTTTGAAGATTAACATAGCCCACACCCACCCTCGAGCTCCTCTCTTCTACCCTGCAGCTCTCTCTACCCTGCAGCCCCACGTTGTCCGCCGTCGAAGTCGATGCCATTAGCCGCCGAAGTCCCTTTAGATCATCGCACCGTCGAAGTCAATTTCTGTAAGATTCATCACACCGTTCCACGATCTGAGCGCGTTTTCTGTCAGGTCAAAGTCCGTTCGCTCCATTGAGATCCGTTCAGATCTCATGCTGTTTTGCGGTCGAATTCCTCTGTGGGTTCGTGTCGTTCTTGCCGTCGATCTCTAGGTCTCGTGATCCATTGCTGCCATGGGGTAAACTTCTCTGAGTCTCGACTCCTCTCTTTATTCTTGTTCTTGTGTATTTACTGCTATAGATCTTTTTTAGCTTGTAGTGTAACCTTTTTTTTTTTTTAACAAGGATTGTTGAGGTTACCTTGAACGGGTCTACAAATAAGAACGCAGACACTAAATTGATGAGAGGCTTGAAGGATGTATTAGAATTGATTCATCAGGACTCGTCTGCTAATGTTGGTATTTTAATTTCACTAGTTTGATTCCTGGGGTTTACTGTGTTGGGTTTGATTTGTAGGGTAATTAACCAACTTTCTTTTTTTCATCTCAATAAGATTAAAAAAAAAAGGGTATTTTGAACTATTTTGGTTCTTCATCACTAGCAGTAATGGTCACTGGGTAAGATAGCTTAAAATTTTCATTTCACAAACGCAAGACCTTTAATGAATATTCAAAAGCTCGTCGTGCCACATTTTCATATTTAGAGTTTTGTTTAGACGTGTCAATTATGATTTTTTAAATCAGTTTTGTATCATGATTATAAGTTGAAGATGTAAAACCCCCTTCATTTCTATGCTTATAATATATTTTCTATCATGGACTTTCTCTAGTTTGACTCTAGTTCTCCTGTAGTTGAAGGAGCAGCAGATGGTGGACTTGGACTTACCGCTTGGCATGTGCTTTTGTTTTCATTGTTTATGAAAATTTATTAGTTATTCTTGTAATGTCAAATGCATCAAATTTTAACCAGCTTGTTTTGGAGAAAAAAATTATCTGACATGTTCTTTGTTGGCTTTAGACAGCTCTTCCTGTATGGTCCAAACAAGATTGCCGGATGGATTTCAACACAAAATGTGATAGCCAGCCAGCCAGCCTAGCTGCTTCTTTTTTTCCTTATATTCTGAAATGGCCCTACTGCTGTACGACTCCAAACAGCGTACTGTTATGCCATGTTTTGCACGAGCTCATCTCTGTGATACAACTTGTTCTCCCCTTTTGCTTATATTTGGCCAGATCCCAAAAGTTATTTTGATATTAGTTTGAGAAAAAATACTTCATTCCTAACTGTTTGAAGATTTATGACTTCATGATATTGCTGCATTATTGCAGGGTACAAAAACAGCACTGAATTTACTTGTCGGCAAATTTTGCACTTCCATAACTAGACGCAGCTGCAATAGGCTGGACATTGGAAGTGGAGTATAGTGATTCTATCAAAGGTTAATAATACCATGTGAAGCACTACTGATCGGGTAGGTCGGCTCTGTTGTATGTGTAGAGCTATGGAATATCTCATAGTTATTCTTGTAAGCCACACAATTTGTTTTATGCTTTCTCTTCCCACTTGATGACATTCTTTGATGGTCACGGTGTGGGAATTTTTGTCTGTGAATGATCTAGATTATTAATATCTTTTAATGTTTTCTTTTTTGAGTTTCTCCTTATATAATCAAAAGTGCATATAAGAAATGCCTATTGTTTTAAAATGTGTACATTAGTTCGTTCTTGATCGTGACTGCCTCTTGTTCTGCTGTTTGATACATATGGATGTAATTTCGTTTTCCTTTTGGATTTTCTAGATTAATAATTTCAATTCCTTAATCTCTATGCTATTCTATGTCTTTAATTTGTCTTTTCAAATGCTGTAATTAACAAGTTAGACATCTCATAATGGGCTTGTTCGGTTGCAATATTGTTCATGATTCATAAGTTTTAGACAAACATGTAATAAATTATTGTGCCACTAGAACATGGTTGGATTAGTCTAATTTGTCTATTTTGTGCAGTGTCTAAAGGGAAGAAAGTGAAAGAAGGATTTGGGATCGTTGAGGTTTGGTTTGCAGTATCTTTTTAGTTACACCCACATATTTCCTTTTTGTGATATCTTGTTAGGTGTACTAGTTGTTTTGGATTTCCTTGTAGTGGAACATAGTGGCTGCACAAAGAAAGGCCTCGTAAAAAGGATGCTTGCTATGTTAAGCGTCCAATGTTTATGTGGAGCTGTCATTGTTGGGAAATCCAATATTCATGAAGTTAGGGGAGGTACTAATGTTTTATTATCAATTTTATCCTTTTAAGTTGAAGTTAGTTGATTTTTAGTTATCATGACAATTTAAGGAATAAGTTTGTTTAGCATGTCCAGAGTTGGTAGTGAATGTGAGGGATGTGTATCAATTTGATTTTACTAAATTTATGTATATTTTTTTGTTTGAAAAATGAATTGGAGTGGTTTGTTTTTTAGACCCATTCATTAATTATTAATATTACAAGTTATTTTGTGATGAAATCAATTTGATAGTGATGGTGCAAGTAAAATTTGTAGGTTTTGTAAAATTAATTATTTTTAAATTTATTGGAGAATGTTGTAAGAAGGGAAAATTTTTATTTTTATTTAAATATATATATGAGCGCTTTTCAGAAGAGGCGCTCTTGTAAGGCATCCAAAAAGAGCGCTTCTAAGGAAAGCGCTCTTGTAGGTATTTTGTGAAGGCCTACGGGAGTGCTTCTAGGAGAAGCGCTCTTGTAATCTAATCCTACAAGAGAATTTCTAGAAAAGCTCTCCCATATATACAAGAGCACTAGCTAAAAGCGCTCCCATAGACAAAAACTAAGTGCTCTGAAAAGCATTTTTTTGTAGTAGTGTGTCTTTAGTACTAGATATATGCATTGTTTGGATTATAAGAGTTACAACACTATTTTGCATTGTGCTTCGATCATCTTGCTCTTTAGTATAAATGTGTACCTATTAATGAGATAGCCGGTAAAGGAAAGAACTTGTTTATTTAGTTCTCTTGCCAATCATTTTAATTTTTCAAAAATTGTATCAGGATCGGCAATCAACTTCTCAAGAATGTGCTGTTTCAGCCAAATTGTAAAACTCTTATTATGTTTGTTTGCATACTAAATCTCCGATATATTAGGGTTATCCCACTTAAGCTTGGCCATGTGAATTTCTACATACTCCTTAACCTCTACAGAGTTGTGTAGTACATATAAATGTGCTTGTTCCCATTATAAGTTGTAGATTGTAACTACTTTATTGCCCATGATTCCTTCTCCATCAGTGTTACATCATGCCGAGAAGTCGGAAGAGCAATATGGTTGACATTTGATAAGTACTTAGTATAAAATTCAACTGCATTCTCACAAATATATCGTTTAACTATACAACCTTTAGGTTGACTCTAATTTTCACATATCCCTAGTATCCTCATGTAATGCCCAAATGGATACATTCATCACAAGAAAATTGAGCCACACATTTGTATTTCTTTAACTAGATAAATAGTGATGTGCACCATTATATTAAAGAATGCATGCGGAAAATAAATTTCAAGTTCATATAAGATTAATATAATTTGGCTTTGCAATTTTGGCAATTTTGTGGGGTCAATCACTTTACTATATATAGACTTGAAAAAGAAACACAATTTTGTGATTGTGGCTTGAACCGTATCAGGTAAAATAGAACGTATATAGCCATTGGAATAAAATTTTTCATCAATACATGGCAATCATGCATTTTTAAACCCTTCAACTTCAAATCCTTCAATGACACAAGGCCCTTAATATTTGAGGAGCACACCTTTAGAACTTTAACAGTAGCAAGTGACTCATATAAAGTCTTCTTTCCTTTTTTAGACACTATATGAGCTACTGCACGAAGAAATGTATGACTTCTCTTGTGAAGCTAACTCTTCCTTTATCTCCATAGAAATCATATCAAGTCTTGCCTTAATGTCATCTTTGGTCTTTCTTAGAATATGAAGTAATGTATCAGTTAAACTGTCTCACACATTTCTCTCAATATGCATGACATTAAGAAAATGCCTCACATATAAGGATTGTCAATATGGTTGGTAAAAAAAAAAATACTTTATCTTCCACCCACATGTCTCAAGATGCTTTGTAAAATATTTGCCAAACTCGATATTTAAATTTTTCACCTTATCAAAATGTTGCTCACTTGTCAGTGGCATAGGTGCCTTACTCTTTTTTTGAATTCCCATTGAGAGTTTTTTTCAAGTGCTGATAATAATGATCAAGATATAACCATCTATGATGTTCGAGAGAGACATTCTTCATTCTATGTTCTAATCTCATTAAATGTGTGCCCTCTTCACAAATAGGATATCCGAGTTTTCTTTTGATACTATACCCTGACAAATTATCATATGTTAGAAAATCATTGATTGTGTCAAACAATAATGCTCTTAAATTGAACCTTTCTTCTCTATATCTATCATATACCTCAACATCGAGCTCCCACAACAATTTCAAATTTTCAATTAAAGGAACCAAATACGTCTGTCATTTTCTGGCTATTTTGGCCTCAAAATTAGAATGGATAGCATCATATATTTTCGCTTCATACATAACCATGGAGGTAAGTTGTAAATTACCAAAATAACTGACCATGTATTGTAAGTGCTACTTGAAGTTCGTGTGGATTCATTCCATCAGTAGATAATGCAAGACGAAGGTTTCTATCTTCTGCTCTAAAGTTAGGGTAATTGAGATCAATTTTTTTCTATTGAGAAGAGTTAGCTAGATGTTGAAGCTTCCTATCTTTGATCAATTTATCCGCATGCCATATCAAATTTTTTACATCCTCTGCACTACTGTACAGCCGTCTAAATCTAGGTACAATGAGAAAGTAACATAACACTTTCTCTGGGCTCTTCTTGTTCGCTTTGTAACGTAAGGCATTACATTTTGGACATTCCATTAATGATGCATATTCATTTCTAAATAATATGTAATCATTAGGATAGGCGTGTATTTTTTCATAAATTATGCCAATTGAATGTAGCATTTACTTTACATTATACATAGTCCTTAGAAGCTCATTGTTTGCAGGTAGAAGTTATTTTATAAATGTAAGATTTTTTGTAAAGTTCTTATCACTCTATCCATGGCTCACTTTCAAGTTGTACAATTTTGACATCACGAACAACTTTGTGAATTTGGTGCAACCAGCATATAATGGCTTCTTTGCACCACTTTTCAATATTTCTAACATTTCAGGACAATCTTCAAGTTCCCTTTCAATTGCATTGGTTATCTTTTCAAAACAATCGCCTTTATAAGTATCTGTCATAATCATCTGATTCAAAGCTTTCTTTATACTTTCAATTATTAGTATACTCATTTTCTCTAGTCTCTCTATGCTTATGTTGACACTTGTAATTTTCATCAATTTCATAACATACTAAATGGCCTTCCAACTCATATGCAGTAATTTGCTTCAAAAGATCATATCTTACACAAGGACACACTATTCTTCTAGGATCTTTTATATGCTTGAGAGTAAACCTCATAAACTTTTTCACATAATTCAAATATTCATTTAATTGATTGGCAGACATCCATTCTTTATCTATAACTTTAATCTAGAAGACAATTCATTCAAGGAAATGTGATCAGTGACTTATGAATATGGAGAGGAAAGAAATGAAAGAAAGATTATAGATAAATAAATTGTCTACTCTACATATAATATAGAGTAATTAATGAATCATGAGTCACAATGCATGAGCATTCACATATTTCTTCAACCATTTAAAAAAAATTTGGCAGAATAATGGCATAAGGAAAGTATTTCCTAGGCTAAAACCATCTTTTCAATCCTGGTATATCACTCAACAAATTAATTTCAACCATATATAATCACAACACTAACAAAATTCTCACAAAATAACATTTTTAAATTATTATAAAATTATATCTAAAATTCGTTTAAAAATCATAGGAAAAAGAAAAATACCATAAACATAATTTTGAATCAATATTTTTTATCTCATTAATCATTTTAAGGTTACATATATCCTATATTAACAATTCCAAGCCAAGAAAAAAATCATTCTTTAGCAAATGTAAAAATCTCAATATAATAGCAATGATTTTTAGAGAAATTGCACGACAGTTTCAAAAGTCTAAATCTACTCCAATTATAATGAAAATTGGTACTAGTTTCAAAACTATTCTGATCAAATAAGGCACAAATTTAAATTAAAAATTATTAAAATAAATCAGTCAAAATTTATAGAAAAATACAACCATCATAAATATTTTATTTTAATCACTAATTTTCATCTTAATAATCATCATAAGGCTAATTATATCATCTACTACCATTTTCAAGTCAATAACACATCAAACATTAATAGTTTTCGACATCTCACAATATCAAAACGAGCAACAAATGATGAGAAATTTAAACAATAAAAATTAACTATTAAAACAATCCATAACATTAAATAAATCAATCCCATAATCTAAAAATTTAAGAATATTGGAAGACAATGAAGAAAAATCATAGAAATTACACACCCACATACCTTGGAGAAGAGAGGATGAAATAAAAGAGAAGAAAATGAGACGGCAACTGACGACGTAGGTGGTGGAACTTTCATGTCGGAGAGGATGAAGATGTTCGACGGCAACATTGGAGGAAGATTGAGAGATTTCTACCGATTTCGTGTGCAAGTGGAGAAGAGAGGATATGCGAGAAGACGAACGGGTAGGAATGGAAAATGAGCTTGAAAACTGATTAAAAAAGAAAATAAATGACATATATTTGGAAAACACTTGTCATTTAAAGTTTAATTTTTTTTTTTGCTTTCAGAAACTGAAACGTTGGGCAACAATTCTAGAACAAAAAATGATAAAAAAAATTTTAAATTTTAAATGACGGGTGTTTATCATTTTTTGTTCTAGAAAATGAAACGTTGGGCTATAATAAATGATGGGTGTTTAAATATTCATTATTTATTATCAGACTTTAAATAATAGGTATTTATAACACCTGTAATTTAAAGTTTAGTTTCTTTTTTATTTTTTTAAATTAAGAAATTGAAAAGCAAAACCTTTAAATGAAGGGTCTTTTAAACACCCGTCATTTAAAGGTTTGATAATAAATGACCGGTGTTTAAACACTCATCATTTATATTCTAACTATCACCCACCTCTCTCATATATGATGTGTTTTTATTTAAACATCATTTTTTATGGCGTCTTATATTTAGATTTTTGTAATAGTGTATCTTTTAAATACTTGATTATAAAATTAAAAATTATCTTAAACAATTATAAATAACATTTAGCTTGTTGTAACTTATTTTTACCAATGATTTACAAATAACTAAACTTGAAAAAAGAAAAAAACTTTGAAAAAATTTATAACAATATATATATATAGATATATATATATATATAATAAATATAATAAGACTTGATTTGTTTTGATTTAAGTTTTTAAAAATAAAGAATTGAATCAAATTAAATCAATTAATTTTGTCAAAAGAAAACCAAACCAAATTTTGTTTATAGTTAATTTTGATCGATTCATATCGATTTGGGTCTGTGTAGTTTAGTGTGATCAATTTAAATTAGTTTTGAGCACCCTTGGACTATATAGGCTGAGAATAGAGAGGAAGAGGAAGGTGGAGACGCGAAGATGAGGAAGAAGCATACGGGTTGGGGCTGTGAAGGCAAGTAAACTTGGGGCACGTTGATCTTGAGAGGGAAGAAGACATTGATTTTTAAAAAAGAAAAAGAAAAAGAAAAAAGAAGAGAGAGGAGAGGAGAGCGGGAAACGCCAAAAACCAAGAGAGAGAAAGGAGAGGTGAGAGAAGTGGACGGTGTCCTATGAGAATTTGATACTTGGTATGATTGTTGAGCCCACTCTACAAAATCAAAGACATTTGTCATTTTGGGCAGTCCAAGTAAAATTGCATCCATTAACCCAACTTTATGGATATTTTTGTATCGATATTCACTTAAAGATACTAGACATTTTTAGAGAAAAAAGATTATGAGTTTTTTTTTTCCTTTGACCCTTCTAATAATTAAATGACAGGGACATTTTAAAAAATTTTAGTCCTCTAACTTTATATAAGATTTTAATTTAGTCTCTTAATTTTATAAAATATTTTTTTAGTTCTTTAACCCTAGCACCATTGGTTTTAAATAATTTTTTTTTTGTATCAATCATTATTATTTTTAAAAAATTTAAATTAATATGTCAATATTTGAAAGTTTAATGTAAAAATTTGTTAGGATGAAACTAACGATACTAGGGTTATAGGATTAAAAAAATATTTTATAAAATTAAAGAATTAAAATGAAATCTTGTGTAAAATTAAAGGACTAAATATATATTTTAGCCTAAAAATTATTATAACTTTTTTACTGATCATTAATATTTATAAATAGGTATACTTCTTTTCTTAATTCCTATTAACAAGGTAAAAAGATCATGCATTTTAAAATTAGATGAAGTGTTAGGTTGTCCAAATATGAGCAGACTTAAGTCGATTTGAGAAATCTCATATAAGATAAAATTGAGTTTAATTACTAATTAATATAAAATAAAGAGAATCTCCTTTTATTGTTCTTATTCATTTCTCCTCTCCCCTATTTTTGGGTTTTTCTTTTCCCTATTTCAAGAAGTACATCGTCAATCTCAATCATAATTTGAGTTGATGTGAGAGGTCCACCATATAAAATTAGATTTAATAATTAATATAAAATAAAGAGAATATCATTTCACTACTATTGCCCATTTTTTCCTCCCCATTTTTGGGTAGTCACTCTCTATTTGAAGAAGTACATCATCAATCCTAATTTTGACATCACAGTTGAAATTTATTACCTAACATCCATTCACATTATGTGCTTATCGTGCGTGCTCATCAGCCTAAGGGCTGATCTGGGCCATTTAATTTATTTCAAAATGATCTTTACCATTCATCATAAATTAATTTTTAAATATTTTTAATAATATATTTATTAAAATAAAATTTTATAAAAATTATAAAAAATATTAAGTTTATATTGTTCAGAGCACATTTACATGATCAATCAATTTGTAAAAATTATAAAAATTTTAATATTAAATTAAGTCACCCAAATTATATCTGCATTATCCAAAATACACTTGGATAATCAATTTAAAAAGTTAAAAAAATTTAATATTAAATTTGTTAGTCTAGACTAAATCTTTACTGACTAGATTGATAATGAACAAATTTATTAAAAATTTAAATTTGATAAAAATAAAATTTTTTAAGTCTGAACGGAAGATATTGTAAATTCAATATTAATTTTTTTTATAAATTTTTATTTTAATAAATACAGTATTAAAAATATTTAAAAAATAATTTAAAATGAATAGAAAAAGATGAGTTTAAAATAAATTAAAGGGCCCAAATTATATCTCGGCGTGATGAGTACGCGGTGCACTGACGCTGCCTAACACGTGATGATATCCCAAGATGGCAGTCAAACAAAACTTTGGCCGATGAAGTTTGTTATGACCCCTTTGACCAGTGAATTCCTATAAATATATACCTAAAGGCCAATGTTTTAAAACTTAGATCGGATAGTGAACCGAAAATGTCAATAGGTCATGGGTCTCATGGTTTAACCAGTTAGACCGACGGTCAAATCGGTGACCTAATAATTAAATAAAAAATAACATACATACATACATACATACATACATACATACATACATACATATATATATATATATATCACCCAAGTCTTTAATACAAGCTAGCAAAAATACACCATCACCCAAGTCTTTTAAAACACCCGAGTCATTAATACAACAAAAACACCATAATATGTTCTGGTCAAATCATTAACATAATGCAACAAGTTCACAGGTACAACAATCTACAATCCACAAGCCTAACATTATAAGATAACTAATAATTTTATCACTTGTCAAAGATATTAGCAGATCTTTATTAATCCACTTGATTAATCCAAGCATGGTTAGGCATGAAAGCATCAGCATCTGCGTTGTAACTATCATCATCTTCCTGACCAAATGATCCTAAATCAAACCCTTCACCCTTTATCACATTCACTCTTTATTGATCATCTTCACAAACAAATGCATCAAAGTGATCAAACCAAATTAAAGCATTATTGAGAGCAATATAATAAAAGTGACACTACTAGAAAAATGCAAATTAGCGAGGAAATTTAGCGAGGGATCATCCATTCCTCTCTAAAATACCAAGTTAGCGAGGGATGTTGATTTCGTAGCTTGATTTAAAATTAGCGAGGAAATTAGCAATGGATTGTCAATCCCTCTCTAAAATAAGAGAATTAGTGAGAAAAATAGCGAGAGACTGTCAATCCCTCTCTAAAATAAGAGAATTAGCGAGGAATTTAGCAAGGGACTGTCAATCCTCTTTAAAATAAGATAATTAGTAAGGAATTTAGCGAGGGATTCTATCCCTAGCTAATTACTACAAAAAAAATTACTTTTTGACAATGACTTTTAATTATACATTTAATTATTTTCATTTACAAATAATAATTAAATTTAAAAATTAACTAAAATATTTATAATAAAATTATTTAATATTTTATTTATTTTAAGTTGATTTTCATTAATAAAATAATGTTTTATTAAAAATATAATATAAAGAATAATTTAAATAAAATATAAATATTTTTAACATATTAATAATTGAAAATAAAATTTAATATGTATATGTGTGTATTTTTATAATATATTATTTGATATATTTATGTAGTTAAATAATATATATATATATATATATAAATTTATCATATAATGCTTAAAGGTGCTTTTCAGTTCAACTGACAAAGAAGGAGAGCATAAAGCTTGGAAGGTATAAGGTCAAAAGTTCAAACCTTGACTTTGACATAAATATGATGAATATATGATATGGTAAGGAGTAAGTGATATGGCATAAGGTGGACAATGATGTGTCATAAGTTGACCCACATGTAGTGGGTGATAAGGCACGAGATGGTAGGTGACATGGTGGTTGACAAAGTGTGTTGATAACATATTACAAGTTGACATCACACATGACAGGTGATGTGGCATAATTACTTTTAAATATAAGCATATTTAGTGAGGGATTAGCGAGGAATTCAATCCCTAGCTAATTTTAGCGAGGGATTGAATCCCTCGCTAAATCCCTCGCTAATTAGTGAAGAAAATACAATTCCTCGCTAAATTTAGCGAGCCCTTTTTTAGCTACGAATTTAGCGAGGGACAAAATTCGTAGCTAAAATGTAATTTAGCTATGAAAAATGGCATTTAGCGAGGGATTCGTCCCTCACTAAATTCAATTTTTCTAGTAGTGTGACAACATGTAATAAAGCTCAAAAGATTTAAAAATTCAAACCTTCCTCTTCCTGTTGCAAAATAATAGCTCATAAATGAGATCTCCTTCTATCTCATCAGCATGAAGTAAAGAATGATCATCTTCTTTCGTTATCCAATACTCAGTTTTATCAATATTTTCAAAATCAACAGGATCAATTGCTTTTCTCTTGTTAGCAACTCTAAAATACACATGACAATAGAAAACTATAAGAACTCATTTATCCAATCTTTATGAATGCAAATTAACACAAAGCTTTAAATAATATATCTATTCTTTAAGCAAAAATTGTAATGAACATATACAAGATCATTCAACCTTTGATGCTCCAATCTATTCCTTTTCTTGGAATGTATTCTTTCAAAGATACTTCAATTCCTTTCACAACCTGATGAAGATGTAGTTTGACTTAACAATTTAATAGCTAAGTTTTTTAACATTCAGACAACTACTCCCAAAATATCGTCACCATTCATTTGCCATATTAAAGATAAAGTTAATAGAAGAGATTTTACAAATAAAGTTGCAAGATAATAAATATGAAAGATAAATATATAAATCTTCACTTTACCAAGTCACATTGATTTTGCATATTCAATAGCCAATGGATGACTAAAGCTACCACTCTTTTCCTGATATTGTGTGCCTTCTTGCAAGAACTTGGTCTTATTAGAAGAGACTTTTTTATTTATAATAGTAAGATATCCTTGCATAACTTCTGGCTTTTGAGAAAATTTTTCTTTATCATAAAGAAAAGCAAGATTGAAGACATAAAGCAGCTACATGAAGATTTTATCGGAGCTGAGAATCCCACCTTCTCTTAATAATCCTTGTATAGGGCTTGTACAAATATTTTTTCTTCAAAAAAGTATTCTTTATAGCTTTTCTTGCCCTATACATACTATCATAGACATACCTAAGTAATGGCCTATCATCAAAATCAACAATTCTCAACAATCAGATGAGTGGTTTTACAATTTCAACAACAATTTTACAGTCATTCCAAAATTTATTGTCCAACACAATCATTGTCACATCCTTAGCCTTTTGATCCTTAGAGTATCTAGAGTCTATAAATGCCTTACTAGTTATCAATGCTTGTATATCATGCTTGTGCTTATAGATACTCTTCAAAGCAATGAAAGTAGTGGCAAACCATATGGCCCTTGGGCGAATGATTTCTACCTAACCCTCTCTTTTCCTCAACCAAGCTAGCAAAAATGCATGGTTATATATGAATTTTGAAACCATAGATGCACGTGCTGCTAAACTAGTAACAATCTCTATCTTACCTATATATGCTAAAATCAAATTTAAGCAATGGGCAGCACAAGGAGACTAGAAAATAGAAGGGTACTTGTCATTTAATAATCTTCTAACAGCTTTATAATTAGCTACATTATTAGTTACTAGATAAACAATATTATTTGCACTAACAAATGCAACCATGTCCATGAATAAATTACAAAGATTTTGAGCATCCTTAACTATATCTGAGGCATCAATAGATTTAATAAAAATAATTCCTCTAGGACAATAAATAAGAAAATTAATCAACTGCCTATTTCTTTGATCTTGCCAACATCCGCCATTATAGGACAACCAGTTTCAGCCCAAA
Source organism: Prosopis cineraria (assembly GCF_029017545.1). Taxonomy (NCBI): domain Eukaryota; kingdom Viridiplantae; phylum Streptophyta; class Magnoliopsida; order Fabales; family Fabaceae; genus Prosopis; species Prosopis cineraria. The sequence goes on from NW_026555337.1 coordinate 21,040,010, forward strand.
AAGCTTATACATTCATTAACTAGTAACTAAACCTCCTTCTTCATGTCTTGCAATATTTTACTTCTCGCAGCATGGCAATTTGGGGCTTTATAACTAGGACCAATAGCAGCAATAGCATCTACTATAGGTTGGTAGTAAATGGAATTCACAGCATTTATTGGAATACAACAATCATATAACTACCTACTAATAGCTAAATTAGCTCTAGTAAAGCTTCTTTACCTGTAAATACACTTCTTATTCCTGGTTGTGCACCCAGGGTTGTCATTGGGATAAAGAACTTCTCTACAGATTTAGATGCCTTCTTTTTTCTTGATTGAGAAGAACTTGGAACATTTGCTTCAATCACCCTTTCTTGAGACTGTGGAGGAGCTATTTCTTCCATATTTGAATCATTTCCCCCAAATAGACTATCCTCTGTTTCTGTTGGTTTATCTTGTTTTTTTATTCTCTTTCCTTCAATCTCTTTCCAATTTTCCTCTAATCGAAAGTGAACATCATGAGGCACATTTTTACAACTAATGGCATCTCCTCTTTTCCCAGCAAGGTACTGTTTCATTCTATTAATTCCCTTACCACTAAATTCCTTTGCACAATACAAGCATTTTAAGCGAGGTTTGCCACCTTCCTTTTTGTTTGGTATTTGAGTGCAATGCTCCCATGTAGGATCTGATTTAGCTTTAACAGATTGAGTAGATGCAATAGTAAACGCATGTTTAGATGATGATATTTTCTACACCTAAACAAATAAATTAGCAAATTAAAAGTAGATAGACAATATGAATATAGCCTTCCTATTTTGTCAATAAACAACTCTCGAGTCTCAAATGGATCAGGACAATATGAATATAATTATAACCATGTTCATGAATAAATTACAGAGCAGACAGCACAGTACAAGAATCTTGAATGGATCAGAATTTAGGCATAATCACTAGAAAAAAAAAAAAACCTCTATTTACAATAAACAACTCTTAGACAATAAAAAACAAATTCCTCTTCATCCATTCAGCAATCCTTCGTTTTGCAATAAACAACTCAAACAATAAAAAAAGGTTCATCCATCAGCATTCATTCATTACTAATTTGCTATTTAGAACTATGGGCATTAGATTAGATTGGCCAGAGAGATAGATGAGGGAGACAAAAAATCTCACTAGGACTAAGAGAGAGAGAGAGAGCAATCAGCGATCGATGAAGAAGATGAAGAATGAAGGATACTAAGCTCAATGCCATTTGACTGTCTCGGTGTCTTTGACAGTTGCACGCTTGGGCAGAAGTCAACCAAGAAGCTGAAAGCAAAGCCCAAAGGTCTGGGAAGGTGAGACCCGAGACTTCGAGATGGCTGAATAGTGAAGAAGACAAAGAAAGAACCCAGATGGCTAATTGGTTGAACGGTGAAGACCCACAGAAATGGAACCCAGACAGCTGAGATTTGAGGAGGCGATGACTGACCAGAACCCACCGTGTGAGACAAAGAGAGAACAGAGAAGAGAAGTGAGATATTGAGATTGACTGACTGAGACGCTAATTTCTGAGTCTAAGCTGCGATGCTGTGAGCGTTAATGACTGGATCGGTCGGGTTGCTAGTGCCTGGTGGTTCGTGCAAGAACCTGATAAGGGTTTTTTTGATTTTCAAAATACCAATCTTATCCCTCCTTTTGACTTGCTATTGACCCATACAAACCCGCTTCGGGTCTCGGTTCTTTTTCAGGTTTATAAAAACCGTCCAGTTTTAGATGATCTAACCTGGGTCAATAGCTAATACAGGTTAATTGGTTGACCTAGCCCACTTTCTTCAACGACAACGGTCCGACCGTTCGGGTTGGTCTGGGTCTGAAAACATTGCTAAAGGCTAGCAGTCTCTAACCAACTCTCAGATCAAGTTAATCATATTGTCTTGAATTTCCCATAACATTTTTGCCTTAATTTGCTTCAATATGGCTAAACTAAAGAAGCTCATATTAATGCTCAACTTTGCTTTGCTTCTTGTGCTCCTCATATCCACCAAAGTGGCTGCAAGGGAACTTTTTGGGACGTCCAAGATCCACATAACGGGTATGTTATAAGCTGAGAAATGTAAATTGGAGAAAATATAACCATTAATTCTTATAGTTTTGTCATGTTTTATTATTAATTTCTGTACTTTTTTTTTCCATTGGCCTAATTCTCTATAGTTTTTTTTTTTGGTTTAGCAATAATGTTAGCTTCTTTGTTTTTAAATACGCCCAATGTTATATTATGTGACATGTAACTAACAACATTTCACTACACGTCAAACTAACATTAGGTTTTATTTTGTTCGATCTTACAGACTTCGAACTTGTCATTTCGCCTTTGTATTGATTTCATTCACCGCGCTAAGAGATACTCTGTTTTAATTTATTAATTTTTTTCCTGATTTTGAAGCGATTGATTATTATTTTCAGTTAATGTTAATGTTTGAGTTTATTTTGTTTTTGTGTAGTCTGATATAGTCTTCATTTTCTTTCAATTGATCTTTGTTTCCCTGTATTTTGTGATTGCTATGTCTTTTTTCCCCTTTATTTTAACATTCAATTTAACACTGTTAATTATATATTAGATAATTTAGTGCCTGTTTGTTTTGCGTCCAAAATCGATTTTTGGGTGTTTAATCGATTTTTAAAACAAAATTAGCCAAATAGCATATAATTGCCATAATCGATTAAACATGCTAAAATCAATTTTTTTTTAAAGCTATTCATACCTGCTTTTGGTTCTCATTTTGCCATATTAATTTGTTAATAATTTTTCAATAATTCATAATTGTGTTAAATAAAATTTAAAAATTTAATAATATTATATATAAATTTATCAATAATTTAATTTTGTATGATAATTAATTATTGGATCAGAATCAAGTTTTGAAATAAGCTCTGGGAGATTGCTTATAGATTCAATTTTATTATTAAATAATATATTTTCCTTCTTAAATAAAGTTTAAAAAATTTATTAATATTAAATACAACTTTATCAATAATTTAATTTTGAAAAGTAATGTCTTTTATGGTAATTTGAACAATTGAAATCAATTTCAGTATCCAAACAGATTGTGTTATAATATAATCAATTATGATTAAAATCTATCACTTAATCAATTATTTTCATAATTTATTATACCCAATTAAAATCCAAATAGGCACTTAATGTTGTTAGTGCCACGTCGTTATCCCTATCGGCATATTTAAAAACAGAGGAGCTAATATTGTAGACGAGAAAAATTATAGGGATCATTGACAAAACACAATAAAATTATATATCGGGATCAATAACTGTATTAATGAATGATAATGATATGTATGTATGTATGTATTAATTTATGTTTTATATGTCTTTAATCAAACTTGACCTGTAAACATTGCTTTGCGTTTCATTCCAGAATAACGTTTTCCTGTATATGACGGTTAAATTGATTAAGAACTTCGGGAAAAATAATACCTTTATTTCATATATTTTTTATATTGTTATACGTGGGTTGAGATAGGGATTTATCTCTTAATATATATTATCTATTAAGGTTTATCCTAAAATAGATCTCTTTCTCAACAACATACTTCACTCTTTATATTAAAATTTTATCATTTTAGTCTTCATATTTTTCGAAATTCTATAAATTTAGTTATATTATTGAAATTCTAAAGGCTTTGATAAATTCAGTTCTACTAGCATTTGTAACGTTATTCTTGTACAACTACTATATTCTTTTCATTCTTTATTATAAAGCACTTTCAGTTACTTCACTAGAATCGAGTAATGATAGTTGACTCACTAAATGTCTTAAAATAAAATAAAAATTCCATTTTTACCGCTAGCTATTAAAAATAGGGAGAGAGATATGTACACTACACAATGAACTGTAAAATTAAATTTGCAGCAAGAGCGAAATTGAAAAATGGTAATAAACAACCCTTCATGTGTTTCTTATTAAGTACCAAATAATTTTTGTAGAAGGTATCTTGCAATAAACATTGGGGAGAGAGTATATTTATTTGAAAAACACTTTCTTTTTGTGTATTATATATATGATTAACGCAAACTGGCGTAGTAATTGTTTATTGAAAAAATTGAACGAAAAACAGCACGTGATGCTCCAGCAGCGGGCCACCATTATTATCCTTGATCAGCGTACAGAAGTCCCATTGGAAATCAAACTCCTTTGTCAAGAGAAAGCTGAACGATACTTTCACTCATGTTTAATGCTGATTTAGTGTGCTAGTTAATAGTAGTAAGAATATTTGTTGTTTTCTGGTGTAATTTTAGTTGTCCTGTTGGACTTACAAATTTGTATTTACTACATGTGGAAATCTCATTATCGATTTGAGAATTTTGTTGGTTAACAATTTGTAAGTATTTTTGAAAGTGTTTTTTGAGCCTGGAAATAAAACCCAACTCCAATGAACTTTCAATACCCAACCTAATTACCTGAATTTTATGTTATCAAAAGAGAAAAAGATGTTGTTGATGGGGAGAGAGAGAGAGAGAGAGAGAGTGTTTTACTGTTATATATATATGTGAGAGAGAGAGAGAGAGAGAGAGAGAGAGAGACAGCATAATCCATCAATATGTCAAACAAAACAAAACCACCAAGCCAACCTTGTTTAAACCGGCTCATATTGTCTTGAATTTCCCATAACATTTTTGCCTTAATTTGCTTGAATATGTGTAAACTCAAGAAGCTGATATTCATGCTCGACTTTGCTTTGCGTTTTGTGCTCCTCATCTCCACCGAAGTGGCTTCAAGAAAACCTTTCGGGCCGTCTAAGATTAACATAACGGGTAAATTAATATATACTAAGAACAAATCTCTTTCTCAACAACATACTTCAATCTTTATATTAAAATATAATCTCTTTCTCAACAACATACTTCAATATTTATATTAAAATTTTATCGTTTTAGTCTTCATAATTTTCAAAATTCCATAAATTTAGTCATGTTATTGAAATTCTAACCAGGCATTGATCAATTCAGTTCTACTAGCATTTATAACATTATTCTTGTGCAAATGCTCTGCTCATTCTAATCCTAATTATAAAGTACTTTCAATTACTTCACTAGAATTGAGGAATAATGGTTAATTTATTAAATGTCTGAAAATGAAAAAAGTTTCCAATTTCACCCCTAGCTATTAAAAATAGGAAGAGGGATAATCCCTCCAGTCCTGTATATTGGGTACCTTTTAAAAGCATAATCTGATTTACTTTATAAGTAATTAGCTAATGGGATTGTTTTGTTTCAAAATGAAATCTTCAAACTACCCTTGAAAAGTAAAAAAGAGAGAGAGAAATAGAAAAAATAATATTATAAAGTTTAATATTATAAAATTAAATTTACAACAAAAACAAAATTGAGAACTAATAATAAATAATCCTTTGTTATATATATATATATATGTATGTATTAAGTACTGAATAATTTTTTAAAAGGTATCTTATAATAAAGACTGACGAGAGTATTTCTTTGAAAAATGATTTCTTTTTGTGTATTGTTCGTTAGGAACAACAAATTACTAGACGTGCCAAAGACGCTAAGTCTTAATTAATGACAAAGGATTTTCAGGCTCCCTTACCATAGTTTACCCGGATGGAAAAGATACACAAGATTTAGTAGAACAAGTTTTTGATTAATACTAAAAGATTACAGAGTGTAAATGATTATAAGTCTAAAGAATAAAAGCTATAATTAAAAATTATCTGCTAAATCTAAGAGCTATGGGTCCAAAGTGTAAGTCTTTGGAGTGATGTTCATCCCCTCTTCTTTAGTTAGGCCCTCTATTTATAATGATAGAGATGCAGTAGTTGCTTTTATGGAATCTGGAACATGCTTGCGAAGTATTAGGGAACATTTACGCATAGTCTACTTCTCAGCATATTTTATCATTTAACTATCAGCCTATATCTTCGAGATACTTGGGGCTATGGGTTATGTTCCACGAGATTTGAGGCCATTTGAGATTGTGGTTTTATGTGCTAACAGTCTAAGGAGTTGGTCTGCAACTAACAAGATCTGAACTTGCTCATCTGACTGAGTCCTTCTCTTGGGATTTGGGCTGGCCCTTTCTGTTTAGGTTGCTAATTGAGCTTGAGTCTTCAATTACTTAGCCTATATGAAGTTATAGTCCATTCAGATGTCTTAGCAGGTGATGTTTCATATTTTACCCAAACAATACCCCCTGTGTCCCAGTGGCTAATAACCGTAAGCCATGTGGCATGTTTGAAAAAGCCTGAAATGTTGCTTCGTCTCTGAGTGCCCTCTTGTCAATATAAATTTTTGTTTCCTTTCTTGACCATTTCCCCTACTTTCTCTGCAATTTTTTAACATTTAAGCTTCTGTCTTTCTCGTTCCTTTCATTCCTTTACTCAATGATGGCTTCTTCTTCTGCTGCTATTGCACCTACAATCGCTTTCTCTAATACACCTACTAGAAGCTTGCCCAATTCTGTGGTCACAATCTGAAACCTTGTTGACCTATTAGGAGGATTAGCGATAGTACGTATTTCATTTTAAAGTTGCATTTTTTTTATTGAGTTCTTAATCTAATGTTTTCCCAATTTCTACTTCAAGAAGATTCATCTTTCCATCCCTCCATCACTTTCTAGTAGGACTCTCGCCTTTTGTTTGGTTCTCATATTTTAGGGATAAATGTTGATTATTTTTTGTTTTTCTAGTACTTCTCCATAGAGCTTTCGAGTTTCTAATAAGAGTGATGTCGGGTATTTGACCATCTCACCTGATCTTTTTAATGTGACTGCTCCTATCTAGCTAAATCCATAGCCTCTAACCTCAATTTGCGACCTGATGTTAGTCCGAACGACTTTGGCCTTTATTGAATCCTCCTATCGGAAGCTTTATAACTAGCCCTAGTCTCTATATGCTGGGTTCAATTGGGTTAATGCCTAAAGCAGACTTATGAATTGTAGCAGACAGTGGGTCTTTATGACCTAATCTAGCTTTCATTGGCTAATATGGACATTCCTGTCAATTTACTGATGGCCTTTCTGAGTTTTTGGGGTCTTAGCTACAATGCCTTTTTCTTCAAGTTGAGCCCTATGTTAATCACACTTTGAGACGTGTTCATGTATTTAAGGCTATTGATTACTAGCAAGGAGAACTTTTTTACTATCCCCAAAAGGCATGATTCTTATGTCACCCTGCCTGTCGACTAGGAATCCAAGATTAGGGGTGCTGGCTCCTATACAAGGATCATGGAATTATTTTCTAAGAAGCCAGCTGACGAGCCATTGACCCTTATGGAGCACTTGGTCTTTATCTATATCTTATTAAGTCAGTGAGTTCTGGCCTCTAAGGGAGGGAAGCCCCTATAATTTCACTTATGGATTGCTTAGTCTCTACTCTGTGGCAATCAACTAGCCTTTAGGACCATGTTTATATGCCGTCCCTGTAAAAGAAGCCTTTCAACAATTTTCATGGGCTTGTCTAATTTTTGAAATTGTGAACAATTTCCTACTTTCCACTACTCCGTTGAGAACCTTTCTCCAAGGAGGCTTACATTACTCACCCTTTTACTGGCTTGTTAGGTGCCTTTCCTCTGACGAATCAAAGATTTTTTTTAAGTCTTTCTATTGCCAAAATTAGGTCCTTGTAAAGGACCTTAAAACCTTTCAACATACTAGACCCCCGCCTCCTTACTTGGTACAGATTCTTAGTAGATTAGAAGAATAGGCCTACCTTGTTGCTAGGAGACAAGATCTTTCCCTCAGCTACCACCCCTAAGAATACGTAGCTTCCTTTTATTGGCTCCTCCATTAAGTCCTTAAGGGTTTTTATGAAGTTTTATCATCCTCAATTAGTGGCGGGTCAATTTGGGCTGAGCTGCATGCCTTGAGGATTATCCCCTCAAGTTAATGTGAGCTGTTAGATAGAGACGCCATCAACTGAGTAGCAATTCCACACACTATATAAAAAATAGTGGAAGGGGACAAGATTTCACATAAACAGTGTAAGATGAACCCAATCCTCAAGGGGACGGGCTCTTGTGAAAGTGCCACCACTCTGTGATCCTATTGACTAATTGTGATGATTGTAGAATGCTTGGTGGTTTAGATACTTGAGCTTTAGATCTTCAAGCAGTTACCTCCATTGCCGTTTCAGAGGTAATTCCAAAAGATTCAAGGACTTTTAAGGATCTTATAAAGATCGCCTATATTGTGGCCTTGGAGGTAACAGAAGGCTTAGAACTGGGGCAGTTGTTGAGGTTTAAGAGGTTACTCTTGTTACAGCCTCATAGGGTGCTGGTTGTAACATCTTGAGTTTTAATTCCCTGATTAATTAAACCTAATTAGAGTAATTAAGTAAATTGACTTGGTGTGTGTGGTCAGAGAGGTCTAATAATCATGTGTAATGTTATTTTAGTCCTAGTTATGGGTTCGGTATCAAGGCGGACCACCCGGGCATTGAAAGGAGAAGACAAAGAAGAGTTGAAGTTGCTGTGCCACACGTCGCAACGCGTAGATCATCCATCATAGTGCACAGCCATCTTTAAGTGAGGGAGGACCTCTCTGTGCCATGTGCCACGGTGCATTGTGTGTCCGTCACAGCGTATGGCCATTTTTTGCACTTTATCAGACGTGAAATGAGATAGAAAAAGAAAAAAAAAGAAAGAAGAGAAAGGAAAGGCGTGCTAATACTCTACTAAGATTTGCTTGGGGATCACTTTGAGAGTATTTTGAAGGCTACAAACACCTAAGGTAAGTATCATACTCATTAATCTCCCCTTTTCTTCCACATTTATGAGTTTATGGTTAGGGTTTGATAGTAAAAGTGAGATTTCAGTCCATATAGGTTATGGGTCTGAATTTGTTGACTCAAATGGAGTTAATGGGGGTAGATTAGAGTATCTATACCTAGGTATAATGAGTTTTGATGTTTTGGATTATTGGGCACCATTAATATTCAAAAATCTCATTTATTATGGGTGGTTGGAAGTTTGTGATGCCATTAATGGGGATTTAATGGCTTATTAATGCTATTGGGGGTTAAAGGTAACTATTAAATTTAATGGTTAGGCTCCACCTCTTGTAAAGTGAACGTTGGGCAATTTAAAAGTAGAGATTAAGGGTTCAAATGTTTGAGTTTGTTATGTTGATGGAATTCAACTTGATTGATTGTAGTTTTGACTCTTGGTCACCTATTAGAGTGGAAATTCAAACTTGAAAGCTAATTGATTGAGGGGTAAACCTTTGACCTCTCAAAGGTTTGAGGTAATTGGGGAAAAACTCTACTTTGTGTAGTTGTATGTTAATTAATGGTTAATTGGTTGTTGAATGTGAGATTATGAATGTTACATGCATGAAATTGATTGTTAAAGTAAAAACTATATGTTTGTTTCATTGAGTACATGAAAAAGCTATTCTTAGCTTGAAAATGCTTATACTTTTAAAAGATGAATGTGATGATGTGCAAAGGTATTTGTGTGTTAGTCATGAAATGTATTTGAGAAAATGATGAGAATACATACTTGGGTAGCGTAAGGTCGTGAGCCCAACATGGTTGTTGTAATAGTAAGTAAAGGAAAGCGAAAAAGTAAACTCAAGTGAGTAATGATTATAGCATGATCAGTGGCAGGAGTTTGCCTAGGGATTTAAGAGTAGAGAAAATCTATATGGTAATTAGGTTGCCCTCCAGTGCACGGGGGCTATAGCCTTGTCCCATTATTTGTTGAGGGACTATCCCATAGTTTGTCGAGGGACTAAAACCTAGCTATCTCCACTGGTTTAATGAGGAGAATAGCCTAAGGTATGAGACACCCCATGGATTCGAGAATGGGAGAAACCGAGGTCTGAGAGTGAGTCTTGTGATCTTTAGTTGGGTCACACCTCAGAATTAGTGAGTTTGGGTAGTCTAGTCACACGGACGGAGTCCTAATTAGTGTTATAGCCCACGGTTTTATTCTGAGGAAATAAGGAGGATATAAGGTTAGTTGATCATTGCCTAAGTAAATATATGATGTGTCACATGTGCTAAGTGGTGGCAAGTTGCAAGAGTATGGGTCTTGTCTCATATCTGAGAATATGGAGACAATGCACCTAGCTATGGGAGTAATGAAGCTATAGAGTGATGAATGATGAAATGTGTTATACGAGGACATGTTTTATGAATTTGATCTCTTGTACATGTATTTGCTTTATAATTGATATATAACTGCATAGGGTAGATTTAACCTTAGTTACTGAGTGGCTAGACTCACCCTTCTTATTTAATACTTTTCAAGATCTAGCTCTGATGTTGAGAGGGAGAAGACTGAAGAGGCGGGAAATTAGTACATTCCTTCTTATATGCCTCTAGATTTGCTTTAATTGTGTAATAGTATATGGCTTGTCAATTCTAGGATGCATATTACCTCACTTGCACTATTTTGGTTGTTGAAAATGTTAGAATTGTATTTTGGGCCCTTAGCCTTTGTGTATGTTGTCACATATACGTTTATAGGGCCAAAATACTAGTGCAAGTGTAGAAATGAAGTTTTGAGTATGTTTTGAATGACTTGAGTTAAATGCAATGCTAATTTACTTCCTTTTTTATTTCTGGTAAATTAGAGTTGAGGAGTGAATTTTTGTTATAATGTTGTTTCGGTGCTTGTGCCATATTGTATTGGTAGTCCTAGGTCTAATAGACATGGTCCAGGTGTTAGGAAAAGCTTTTGGCACTTATTGAGAGTTTTGGACACCCATTTTGTGTAAAAGTGTTGAAAAGTGGCTAAAATGTGTTTGGGTGTCCAACTTCTTAGTGTGACAAGTACAACCCATGCCATTAGTTAGCATAGGAAATGAGCTTTCTGTGGACACCTAGATCACGTCATTCAGACGTCGGACAGAGAATTAAGGTGAGTTGAAAGTTCCCCCAATTCTGCTGTTAAATGACAGTAGAACCAATGGAATTCTGTGCAACACGCTGCTGCATATGGCGCTTGATCTGTGGCGTGTGGCACAGAGTGCGTTCGCTGCGGCACATTGCTCTGTATTTTAGCACATGATTTGTTTTCAACCGTTTTTGACTTCTTTCACTCCTCTGAAGTATCCCATACTTTCGAAACTTGTTTCTACTCTGATATGGGAGATTTTTATTGATGTTATCTTGTTTCTATTTAGAAAACTTGGAATCCCTTACTTTTGAATTAAAACTTGGTAATCCCTATTTAGAGATAATCCTTCAATTACAATGAGCTTTATTTGTTAAGCGTGGTTAGTGGAGTGAGAACGTTATACTGGTGACTTGGAGGGTCTTGAGGCTTTTATCGAGGTCCAACAGGTTGCCTCTATTGCGGCTTTAGAGGTGATCAAAGGCTTTGAGGGTTTTGGGGTCCTTATTAAAGTTTGGGAGGCTACCTTTACTATTGCCCTAAAAGCTATTGGAGACTTGAGGGGTGCCAGGGCTTCTGCTGAGGTTTGAGAGGTTACTCCTACTATGGCCTCGAATATTGTTCCCATTGTGACCCAAGCAATAAGTGATGGAATAGCAACTACTACACCTTCACCTCAAGGTTCTTCAACAGTCTTCTTAGCTTCAGGCTTGGGTGCTTCCAAGTCAAAAGAGTCAAAACCTACCACTCTTGTGGGTTAGGTATGGAAGGCTTTACGTTCTGCACTCATCCCTTACTCTGTAGAAAAGGGAAAAACTATGGTGGATCCAAGCTAGGTATATATATCTATATATATTACTAATTCCCTATGTTTTTTCAGCTAATCTCCATGATGGTGGCCCATGTTGACACTCTCTTAGCCCATCTTTGTATTCTTAATAAGGAAGTAGTCTTGGATGTTTGAAAGGTCATTCAATTCTAACATAGCCGGAATCCCTTAGTGCTTCTTGAGCAAGGCTATGAAGAGCTAGTTCGGGCTATATCTGTTGTAGAGGGAGCTGCTCCCTTACTTAATGTGGTGTTCCTTCGTCACCAGATCTTAAAATTCTATGGCATTATAAATCATTGCCGTAGGGAGATTTCATCCCTTTCAGACTATCTTGTGAAGAATTGGTCTATCAGGGAGGAGTATAGTGAAGCCATGGCCCGGGTGACTATTGCTAATGATCAACTCGGGGAGATCACTTTACGTGTAGACTACCTTAACTCGTTACAGGCTAAGGTAGTTGATCTGAGATGACAACTGGCAGTTGCTGAAGAGGAGTTGGCATGAGCTAAAGAAGGCAACTTGGAGTTCGAGCTAGGGGTCGCTATTAAGGACTTAGATGATGCATAGGCCATATCTGAGGGGAAGCTTCATTTAGTGACCAAATTAGATACGGCCCTTGGTCGACATCAGTTTCTAACTACCGAACTGGATGTGGCATTGGACTCATGGGATACCATCCACGCTTATAGTGTAAAATAATTTTTATTGTTCCTTGTATCGTACTTTTATAGAAATATATACATTGATTCTTTTTAAAGGTTACTTGCTTTGTGTTACCTTAAGGCTACTCTAAGCCTCGAGTCTTTGCATATTTTCCTTCTTCTTGAGGTTGTTTTATGTCTCTGACCTTTTGTGTATTGTTATTGTGATGACCAATATTTCTTTAAGTATTTTTCATTTATAGCCCATTTGTGTGGAATCCCATCTGTCATTGTCTAAGCCTCGATGTCATAGTACCTTGTATCTATGAAATCTGTGACTGTTGTGAAGGGTTTATCTTCTGCCTAGACCACTTCTATTTGCAATGATAAGCATTTGGTGAAGAGAGGAAGGGATGCATTCATTAGCATGTATCTAGTCTCGACCTAACGAGGCCTGATACTGTGTTGTAGTGTTAATTATAAAGAAGGCCACAAGATAGAATTTAGACCCATGTTAACTTGCAATGGTAGGACCCCTAAAACTTTCGCAGTGGTCCTAGTAAATCCCATTACAAATACCTTCGTTGGCATCAAGTCTTGTTCCTCCTATCTGATTTTGATTATTATGCAGGTTGGCAGTATAGTCACTGCTAAGTTATTGTCTACTAGCACCCTGATCATAGGCTTTCCATTAAAATATGCCTTAATATATAAAGGCTTCAAATACTAGGTCATTTTAATGTTAGGTTTCTCTAGAATCGCCTGCCTCAACTTCCCTTTTATAACCTGTAAAGTGACTTGGCATATAGGCTTTATCTTAACTTTCTCCATTTGCCTCTGTACCTTTGCTGGCTTAGGTTCTTCATACTCCTTAGGTTTCATTAGGTAATATTGATATGGGCTTATGTGTGTTATGTTTATGTTGTTTTGATCCCATGTTAACTCCTTTTGTGCCTTATTATTGTGGACCTGAATTGGGAAGGAAGTATCAGTGAAACCATGCAACATAGATTTAGGGGTATCTTTCCCACGTAAATGTTCCTGTTTGTTGGTCTTTATCTTTGCTTTCCTCTTCCTGGTCTTCTGTTGACCTTCTTTTGAACTTATTTAGTTCCTACCCCTCAGTGTTGTTTTAGACATCTGTCTTCTATTGTTTGAGGAATCTTTGCACAGATTGTTTGTGTTGAAGATGCCTCTTCTGGGTTGTTGTTAAGACACCTAAAAACTGTCGATTTCTCACAAGTCTCCATTATAAGGAGGCACGTTATTAGGTAGAATAGAGAATCTGCCTGAGTTTTTAGTAACCTTTAATGTTGAAGGAGCTCTGTAGTATTTTTTGATATGATTAGTGGTAGTCTATCAGGCCTTACGTCCCATCCTGAGGGTGTTCTTGTGAAAGGTTCCCTTTTTCTTAGCAGGGTTAAGTAGTTTACAAAATAATTGAACCTTTCTAGATGATTCTCCCAGGTGGTCCCAAACCACCTTAGATTTTTTTGGGCTCTTCATATGCTACCCTTTTGGGCCAATTTCCTATCCTGAGGGTTGCTTACTATCTTGGCTTGTTGTGTACTATTTTTCACAATCTGACCTGCCCACAGGTTCTCTTAAGCGGTCCTAAACCATCTTAGAGTTTTTCAGGCTCTTCATATGCTAACCCTCCAGGCCAATGTTCCATCCTGAGGGTCGTTTGCTGTCTTGTGTAAAGTTTGACCAGCACGTAAGTTCTCCCAGGTGGTCCCATACTATCTTTGTATTTTCCTGTTTTACTTCTCTACTAGTCCAAATGTTCTAAGGCCTTCCATCTCTTTGCCTTTCTCGTGTGCCATTAGCCGTACTACTTGCTAGAGTCAATTTCTATCGTATTGACCATGGTAAATGGAGGAAATGGAACTTCATCCACGATAATGGACTCTTCTTTTGAAAACTTTAGAATTCCTTTATTGATGCTGTCTTGTATGACATTCTTAAAGCCCCAACAGAACTTAGTATTATGGCTCCAAGAGTGATGGTATTTGCAATATTCCTTCCTCTTTGTTCTTCTTTGGAAGGAATCCTTGTGGTCCATGGGTAGTGAGATGAATTCTCTTTAAGTAGAAAATCAAAGATTTCTTCTGTTTTGGAAGTGTCGAAGGTATATTATTGTTGTGTTAGGTCTTTGAGGGTTTCTATAGCCTTCCTCATCAGGGCAGGGGCACGTGTAATACCCATATTTTTCAATTCTGCAACACTACTACATTAAGTTTACTAAAGTATATGCTTGCAGTGGCCCATCAATAGTGGTCCTCCTCCTTTAATAACTCCTCGTACCCCACATACCTTGGCTGTAAGCTTGTAAA
>NW_026555337.1:21054754-21184699 GCF_029017545.1 Prosopis cineraria
TATACCCATACACTATTGAAAAGATCCAACCTTTCACCATTGTTGCCGTGGCTCATACCATTCTTTGTCAATTTTGCCACCGTCCACCATCCACTATTCTTTTGTTCACTATTGTTTCATTGTTTTGAGTATTTTAGAGGGGTTATAGTGGGTTTCATTATGGAGGTCCTTTTCTAATTTTCTTTCCTTCCTTCTCCATTTGGTGATGATCTTCTTCTAATAACATTTTCTGTTTAGGTTTTTCCATCTTCCTCCTCCTCTATTATTTGGTTGGATGTCTCTTTAGATACATTTTTTATCAACGTTTTCAGATCTGTGAGTGAACTCTTCTCTTCTCTATTCTTTCTTTCTCACTTAAGGCTTCCACCTTTCTCCTCACCTTGCCATTTCAACTTACAAGTGTAGGATGATTCTCATCTTCTTTCATCTTCCTCTTTCATTAGATAGTCATTGCAAACTCCACCATAAGTCTTTATTTTTTATTTATTTTTGTCAATTTTTATTATATATTAGTATTATAGATGGTTGAATTTAATTGAATATTTGTATAGTTAGGTATTTCAATAGATGAATTTGTGCCTCCAAATCTTTATTTTAATTTTCAAATTTATATTTTATGATAGTTGGGTATTTGTACAAATGAATTTGGGTAATTTAAATTGTTTAAATGCTTTAGTTAACATTGCCATTAATGTTGTATTAATTATGTATATTTAAAGTTTTAAATTCTGGATGCATAGAAAAAAAATAAATCTTTTCTAAAAAGTACTTTTAATAAGGTTATTTGCAAATAACCGTTGCGGAGTTATACCTTCACACGGTTATTTGTAGATAACTATGTGAAAAGTTTTTTCATAATGGTTTTCTAAATAACTGTTGTTAAAAGTTTATTTTTTAAAAAAAATTTTTATTTAGAGACATTTCACGTCGATTATGCAAAAAATTGACATGAAAGTCTTTTCCACATAGGTTAAATAATCGGTGTGAAAAGATAATTTTTTACTTCCCTCTAATAACTGACATAAAAAGTTTAAAATAACCGTTGTTAAAAGTCTTTCCTACAATAGTATTCAATCATCAGGAAGGTAGAGTCTGGGGAAGACTAGATACGTCAAGTAGTAGATGGTGGCACAAATTTCAACATAGTAGCAAATGCAAAGGAAAGAAGACATGGATGATGGTTTGGATGACATGGAATCTATGTGGTGTTGAGCTAGTATTCTAGATCTCACAGAATTCACGTCGGACTCATGTTGCAGAACTAGATCATTAAGGAATTTAAAGCAATGATGCATGCATCTTGAAGATTAATAGAGGTATGGCAATGAGCTAAGATGGACGACAGTAGTGGATTTTAGCATCACAAGGGAAAGGGAGAGAGGAGGAAAGCTTGATTGAAATTTAGGGTGTGAAGTTTATCAAAAGGAAAAATTGAGAGCCCTCTTTCCTACAACTATATAACCAAACAGCAATAAAAGGTTGCATGAGAGGTGTAGAAGCATAACAAAACAACCATGACATTAAAATTAAGACAAGCTAATTCAAGTGATCTTAAGAGAACTTTGTTGTAGAGAGGATGATGATGGCAAGTGTGATTCATGCCAAGGAAAGACATGTGGGCAAAGCTTTGGTGGCTAGAGTTATGGATGGCAAGCGGGGTAAAGAACTTGGAAGACACAGTGGGAACATAAAGTTTAGATTAAAGTGATCGAGTAAGATTAGGATTCACACTGGGTAAAATTTGAGGCAAGGAAAGAAAAAAGAAAAGAAAAGAAAATTTCTTTATTTTTTTTGTTTTTTGAAAAAATTGACCCCAAAGTCATGATTTTTATCCTCTTTAGTTCCCTAAAATTGATCATGAGTGAAAGTCGCGACATTTATTATAATTTTTTATAGCAAAAACTTCTACAATTTTTTTTTTAAAAAAGAAACCCTGAAATGCACACCTCTGATGCATTAAGTAGCCATTATTCAAGTTACTAATCTTGAGCGAAATATAATAATTCTGTTCCCCAGTATATATAGTATATATATATATTTAAATTTTTTTTCAATATCCCCATTATATCTTCTATTACTTTAATTTGAAAGAATATATTTTTAGGGACAGTTTCATTTATGATGCTCAGCTATCTAAGTGTTTAATTCAAGTTTATATTTACATAAAAAAAATGCAAGTCTCTATGTGAAACAAAAAAATTAATGTTGTTATTAAACGTGGACCTATTAAATTAAGCTTGTAGTGAAAAATGAGACTTTTGTATGAGAAAGAAGCTGCATTTTCATTATGTATTATGTATGTATGAGAGAAATCAAAATTTTAAAAAAATAGACAGATAGGAATTGGTTTAAGAAAATTGAATAATTCAAATTTAAATTTAATTAATAAAACACTATGTAATTTAGCTGTATTAGACATGTACTCCCTCCATTTTTATATATAAAGAGAAAAAAATTATATCACAAAGTTTAAGAAAGTCGATTAAGTGTAATAATTATTTATAAAAATAAAAAAGAACTAAAATGCCCTGTGTTAATCACATAACCGTACATAAAGAACTATGCAAATGGGTGTGGCGGATCAGCCTGCACGAGTTAGAGTTTTAGCAAGTTGGGTTGAGCCGACCTACCAAGACAAATGGATTGGAAAAACCTAATCCAACCCACATACTGGCAGGCTAGCCAGCCCACAAAATGCAACATTATTTTTTTAAAAATAATTTAAAATTTATAATCAACGTATTATATAATATAACAATCAAATCACCCCTATCTAAATATTATTAGAAAACTCCACATGATAAGCTTTATTTTTTTCCAATACCTATCTAAATCTAAATGGTCTATTGTGAATTCTTGAAAAATCAAAGTACTTAAAAAAATTAGAATCCAAACCATATTTTTACTTAGATGTCCCATATAAAGTAAGTTTGAATAATAGAAATGAATATGAAACTGATAAAAGAAAAATAACTAGAATTAAAAATATTTTTTGTACCACAAAAATTTGAAATGTAATTTTGATATTCTAGTTATATTGGATGTTTTTATGGATTAAGCCTTAAATTAAAATTAAGCCAACCCCCATAATAAAAAAAATTATTGGATTTTTACTATTAATCATCTTCTCACCTAGGGTGTATTATCTATTTCATTGAGAAAGAAAATTTGAATATAAACTCATATTAGTTTTTTCAATGAATTGTTATTTTGTGATTTCAATTAATAGATCATCTTATGAGATTAACAAATACCATATTTCAACCATTTATATAAAAACTAATAAATTATCAATTTACAAACTAAAAAAAATCATTTGTAAATTCTAAGAAAGATTAACGTTATCTTTTAAATGTAAAGAACATATTTGAGAGTCATCAATTGTAGTTTTAAAAAATATTATCATTGCTATAAATTTATAAAAAGATATATTACAATTGAAAAATAAATTAATTTGTTAATAAAAAAGGCTAGCCTATGGGCCAGCTCGCCCCTAGGCTAACCCGTTTACTCGTCGCCAATTTTGTAGGTTGAGCTAGCCCAGCCCATTTTAAAAAGTAGGCTAATTCCTTCAACCCAACCCATTGAAATTGGTGAGTTAAATAGGCTAGCCCATAGGCTCGACTTGTTTTCCTCACTTTTAAAATGATTATTGGAATAAGTAAATTTGCTTATAAAAAATGGAAGTAAAAAGTAGTAGTTTCTCTAATAATAAAAAATGGAGGGAATAGCTCATGAACTTACTCGAGACATTGAATATCCTCTACGTTTTTTGTATGTCAATAGCAATTTATATTATAGGTTGTTGTGATTCAATTATATAATGTTCATGTATGGTGTCAATTAAAGACGAATTTGACAACTCGGTAAGGGTGAATTTGACAAAATGGTCAAAGATTAGGTATGGATTAGGAGATGAAGATACCCACACACAAGTTTTAAATAGTACCATTATTTGCTAGTGGCTAAGTAGGCAAAGCAACAAATGCCATATTAAAACATATTTTAAATGTAACTTCAGCAGTTCCACCCCTAGCTCACTAGAACTAACAAAAAAAAAAAAAACACAAAGTTGGTCAACAATGACCAAACTAAAATCCAGTTTATTTAAAAAAATTTATAATAACCACTTTAAAATATCCTATTATAGAGAATGTTTTCTGACTGTGTTGAGAGACACACACACATATACACAGATATGTATTTTGATGGGCTTCATGTGGTCATGAAGGTATGGAGAAAAATATTGTAAGATAGCTAGTCAACAATGTTATAGTTTTATGACCATCTCAATTCAATTAAAATTACTTTAATAGGGATGGATTAAAAAAAATCATGTAATGATTATTTAACAAAATCTTTTCAACATAAAATATAAAATTTATATGATGCTACATTATTTATAAAGCGATCAAAGCACAAACAAGAGTAAAATTAACAAAAAGAGAAGAAATGAAATAATGAAGAGTGTAATAATAACCTGTTGTCCTCAGTCATGTGGACGAGCACTCTAAACTAGGACATCAACAAACACACTTCCTTTTATGGTGTATTAGTTATATACATATTATAATTTATTTCATGCTTGAGGTTTTAATGATTATACATATTTTGCTCAATAGGCTTCGGCCTTCATTATAAGAAAATTGAGAATTGACTGCTTATTGTGGGTTTCAACTTTAAAGATGAGCAAGGTTATGAAAAACACAAGAGCATGATTTAATTTGTTCGAGCTATTTGGGCAAATGGGTTTATAAATCCGTGATCATGCAATTATATAACTTTATTGTAGAAAAATAGGATATAAATAGGATATGTAGTTAATATTTTAATATTTTGATATTAAGAGTCATTTAATATTGGACGCCGATATTGTTATATTGGCATCTGTCATTGTGTATAAATACTGGTTCCACTTTAGCAATAAAGTAGTAGTAAATTTATCCTGAATATTATTCTGTTGGGCTTAGCTTTCTTTTGTAGAAATCCTGCAAGAATTTAGTGCAAGACTTTTCAACATGGTATCTAGAGCCTACTTGGTTTTGGGCCTCCTTTACAAGGATGCTCACATAAACAAGGCTTGAAAATCAAGAATCAAGCATATGAGCAAGCACAAGACAGTGTATTTTTAAGGTTTCATTTGATGAAAATTTCATATCTCATCTCAAGAAGCAAAAACGATGCATTTTTAGGAGTTAGTCTAATAAAGAATTTAGATCTCAATTATTGAACCAAAGCACCTCTCTCAAATGGCTTTTAAGAAAATCGATGGCTTCTTCTTGTAATAGTAAACCCTAGTCCAAGAACACTCCTCCTATCCATGCAAGAATTTTATTGCCGATAGAAAACGACAAGAAGGCTATAAACTCACCAGCGGCAATCATTGACTTCACTCACCCGTTATATCTCCACCCATCCGATACCCAAGCAATAGCCTTTTACCACATCTATTGACTAGAAGTGAAACTTATAACATATGGAGCCGTGTTATGCATATCGCACTTCTCGTTAAGTATAAACTAGGATTTGTTAATAGATCACGCACTAAGGAGTCACAAATTTTGGCTCTCTATAGGCAGTGGGAGAGATGTAATGCAGTGGTTCTATCATGGCTACTCAGTTCAATCTCGATGGAGTTATCCTATGGAATGACCTTTTCTCATAGTGCCTACTAGGTATGGAATGACTTGAAAGAGAAATTTGATAAGGCAACGAGTTCACGGATCTTCACATTACATCATGAGATAAGTTTCTTGACCTAAGATTCACTGTCTGTGTCAAGTTATTACATAAAATTAAAGGAATTATAGGAAGAGCAAGCTATACTGGTTGTGACTCCATCTCATAATGTGACACTTTCAAAGTATATGCTGATTTGATTCAATAACAAAAATTACTTCAGTTTCTTCTTAGGTCAATGAATCCTATAGACCTACTAGAAGCCAAATACTCTTGACAAGTCCCCTACCTACGGTGAACTAAGCCTATAACATGATAGCTAAAGATGAAGCCTAAAGATTCATAATAATGGGACATAAATTGTCTCTTCTTGAAGGGAATGCAATGGCATTGGGCAGAGGAGAAGGCCGGAGGTAAGGTCATGGAAGAGGCTGAGGAAGGGGCAATCCTAATCTGGAATTCACTCATTGCAACAAGAAGGGCCATGTGAAGGACAATTGTTTTGAGATAGTGGGATATCCCTTAAATTAGAAAGGAAAAGGTAAGAAGCCTCTAGAACAACATGCCAATTAGATTAGGAATGATTCTTCACCAATGCAAGATGAGGCTGGAAGTAATGTTGTACCCACATTCACACAGGAGCAATATCAATAAATTTTGAAACTTCTTGAAAGGGATACAAAACCTACAGTTTGTGCCTTGACTGGCATAGGTTTGATTAATTTTATTCATTTTTTTAAAGCTCATTGGATCTTAGATTTAGGAGCTACTACTCATATGGTTAGTGATTTGAGATATTTAGACAATTATAAGGAATGCAATTGACCTATTAAGAACATTAGAATTCCTGATGGTCAACATGTTTCCATCACTCACATAGGAGATGTTAAACTTGTTAAAGGTCTTATTCTTAGAGATGTTCTTTATGCTCCTCATATTTGTTTTAACTTGATTTCTATGCCTCTAAAGAGCAACATTGCATGGCTGCCTTCTTTCCTAATTTTTATCTCCTGCAAGACCCATAAGGTTATAGGATGAAAGCGATTGGTAGAATCATTGATGGGTTATACATTCTATCTTTAGATAATCACCAACAAGATGTAAACATTGCAATGAATAGTAGTCTGACTAATACTTCTGACAATGAAATGTTTTGGCATCATAGATTAAGGCATGCACCTCTTTCTATTATCAAACATTTATATGTTGTAAATGACACTAGTGCATCAAAGAATAAAGTTAGTGAGGTGTGTTTTCACTCTATTTTGATATGCAGTAAATATTTTAATATTTTGATATTGAGAGTCATTTAATATTAGACGCTGATTTTGTTATATTAGCATCTGTCATTATGTATACATACTAGTTCCACTTTAGAAATAAAGCAGTAGTCAAATTTATCCTGAATATTATTCTGTTGGGCTTAGTTTTATTTTGTAGAAAATCTTGCAAGAATTTAGTGCATGACTTTTCAACATTTATAACTTCAAAAAATATATTTTTCATCAATAAAATTTAATTCAAGAAATCTAATCAACGTATTTAATTAATGTAATTGCATGAAATATACAGAAGTGATTACATCATTGCAATTAAACATTGACTAGTAAGGACATTGCAAAGAGCTTTCGATCCAATTTAAATTGCAAGTTAGATCAGTTATCAAAGTTGACTTTTTAGGACAAAAAAAACAAAAGAAAAAACAGCTAATAAAGTTGACTTGATCACGTTGTTTTTACCAAGTCAAGCTAAAAAGACCATCGTCATTATAATTCAACACGGTCTCTCCTATCAATTCTTACACCAAAGGAAAAACAGAGTTCTTCCAGTTCTAGAAGACCAAAGGAATCTAGTCTAAAGACTGAAGCTGCTGAACCTCCTCTTCTTCTCTATGTGCAATGACGATGGACCCTGTCGAGACTGTTCACCAAAGCAGTTGTGAATGATCTTTTTAGGTGTGTCCTTTCACTCCTTCCTTTATCCCAATACTTTCTCTGTTCTTATTATAAGACACTAGTTTTGAAAGAACTTTTTATCCTTACTATTAAGCACTTGATATGTATTACTTTATGGATCATTGTAGATATGGGTTTATAATTAGGTGAAGTTTAAACTTTTTAATAGTTTGTTATCAGTATTTATTGTTGGTATTATGTGTGATTTATATTCAAATAGAAGCTATGAAAGTGTAATATTTATTTATTACTGATTTTGTACTACACTACAAAAAATGGATTGGCTAGCCTATCCTATTTTAACCTGTACGTATTAGCCTAGATAGTTTTTACATAGGCAAGGCTGGTCATTGTAATGCTCTCACTGACATTATCATACAACCTTCTGCTCAGATTACTAATGAAATCAAATAATTTAATTTAAAGTTTTAGGATCCTAAAGAAAGACATTTCCAAAATCATTTAATAATATATTCAAGTTGGAAAATAGTACATGGTGGAAGCATCTCTAGATTTATAAGAAAACATGTGCAGTTTAACCTAATCAAGTTAAAACTAAGACAGTGCTCTACGGCTCATGCCACATGCTTGGGCTGGTTTAAGCACCCACATGAAGCTTGTTTTAAGATCTAACCAATGACACTAGTTTCATTTAAATCCAATATTTTATTTGAAAATTAGACACCCAAGTGCATTTTGACCATCTTAAGTCAAAATTTACCACTTGAGCATCTCCAAATGAAACTATTTGCCATTAGCCACTTTTAAGGCATTGCCCACGTCTAAAAGGACAATCCATACCTGATTGACCAATCATATCAATAATATACCACACATACACATATTTGGCCTGTAAATTGCCTATATCACACATTTGTGCAAAAGTACATTTTCTTCACATTCATTTCTATACAAGGCCAAACTTCACAATACATGTATAAACATATCCACGAACATATCTACTAGCCCATAACAACATTTCATCATCTACACATATACATAGGGTTAAGGAACTAAATCCACTAAAACACAATATTCACAACCTTATGCACATGCAATTAATTCTTATGGCAACTTATACACAAATTCATAATTAATAATATTCAAATTTATTACACTAATTCTTACAAAAAGGCTTTAGCGAGAGATATCAACTCAGCCTATATCTTTTCCCTTTATACCACCACTATAGAACCTAAAAAATATAAATAACCACAGGTGAGATAAAAATCTCAATAACCAATACAGTTCGTTTAATGTCTATTAACACAAACAACCTTGTCAAAGTAATAAAAACTAAAGTATAGTATATATATGTATCAAAACATGGCTTAAATCATCACTTTCACATGTAAATCATTTTCACACACTTCTACATATTAGCATGATCATCTATCCAATAATTGTCTACAGCTCCCCGTCATAAAGCTAAAGGCTCTATTAGACCAATTACTTATTAACCCAAGCACACTTTTAGTTGTAGAAACACTCGGCCAAATGTAATCTAACCCACCTACGAACTATGGTTTCCCTCATTTCACAGACTTGTGATAGAGGCATCGTTGACTCTTAATTGCACCCTAATGGGCACTAAGGAGTTGCCAGACTGCTAGAGTGTTCCATAGTAACAGCCCATATAATACTGCACCAGATGTCCCATAGTGCTAGCCTGACCATATGAATTTTTCAATCACAACTTCACACCCACACATCCTCACATATCCTAGTGAACTCCTACCCCATATGATCATGCTTTCTTTCACATTTCCACGTCATAAATTTTTATACAAAACACACACACACATATCAATCAAAACCAATAAAACTATTTACAGTGTCAAATCATACATAAAACTTATAAAGCAACAAATTTACCAATTTATATTTACTACTACGCCATTATAATAGTTAATAAACACAGTAAACTATATGGTTATCTCAACCTTTCTGTTTACTAAAACGAGTTACCCGCCTCCAACAACCTTATTTAAGATCCTTTTCATTATTTATGCGTCACACGCTAGAAAGTACACAAATTGGTAAACCAAAGTCAATCTTACTATTGACAAAAGTGCCAATTACCACAATTAAACATCTAATCACTATCACTTCCATAATTCATACTTGATGACGCGTACTATGACCAATTACTACTCATTTCATGCTTTAACTTCCTCACAATTAAACTTTCTCTCACTACTCTCTTTAAATTAGGGCAAATTGTGCCTATAGCTTTAAAGCTTTATCATTCTGACTCAAACTAGTCACAAAGTACTAGTTTAGTCCCAGAGAATCTTTCTATTACTATAGGGTAAGAAATCATCTCCTTAAAACTTCCAAATTTAATTTTTTAGTAGTTAAAACTAAGAGAAAACAAGGTAAAATCAGAGGTTAAAGCATTACGAGACTTACCCAATAAGTAATAGGTCGAAAAAGTCATTGTTTCTCCTGGAATCACTTGCCCTAGCAGAGAATGGTTCCTTCTCCACATCTGACCCTCTAACTCTACCTCTCCTTTTATTTCATGAGTTGCTCCACATTCCAATTAATCAAAATTCTACACCATGCACCACGGTGTATCCATTTTTTGCCACGGCATGTGGCATAGTAAGGGAAATCCTCACTGCACTCACACGCTCTGCCATGAGACCTCATTCCTCCCCTTATATCTATTCATATAACATCTCAAGGAGTCAATATAATACTTCACTACTTAGAATACTAATCTCACATTAAGTTACTAATTCATTCTATAATTAGTCATTAACGTAGGATTAGAAATTTAGGATATTACAGTTCTCCACTCCTTTTAAGAATTTTATCCCCAAAATTGAAATAACTACACTCACATGCATACCTAAGGGAACAATTGTGGGTACTGCTACCTCACTTTAGCTTCTATCTCCCAGATCGCATCACTATGAGTCATACCCTTCCAGAGCACTTTTACCAGTCGAATAATATTATTTCTTAACTTCTTATCCTTCACATCTAGTATTCGTTTTGGTTCTTCTTGATAGGTCATATTCTCTTACAACTCTACCTCTCCAGGCTCAATCACATGAGAAGGATCCGGTTAGTACTTTTTGAGTTGAGACATGTGAAAGGTAAGGTAATCTAATAGGTAACTGGCCTAATTTTCTTCATGAATCTAGAAGTCAATTTCTTATCTCTAATCAATCTCCTGATTCCCATTACGAGCGTAACTTTCAAAAACACTTGATTTCCTATTAGAAACTTTAACGGCTTCTTTCATCAATTGGTATAACTCTTTTGTCTGCTTTGAGCTATGAATAGCTTTTGCCATATCAACTCAATCTTTTGTGTAGTCTAATCTACAATATCAATAGCCACAATACTTCTTTCACTTAGCTCGGTCTAATATAATGGTGATATACATTTCCTTCCATACAAAGATTTACATAGTGCCATTTGAATGCTGGAATGGTAATTGTTATTATACATAAACTCAGCTAATGGTAGATAGTTGTTACAGCTACCACGCAGCTCCAACATACAAGATCATAGCATATCCTTTAAAGTTTGAATGGTTTGCTCAGTCTGCCTATCGGTTTGAGGACGGTAAGGAATAATAAACTTTAAAGTAGTACCTATAGCCTTCCGTAATGCTTCCTAGAACTTGGATGTGAATCTTGGATCTTGATTAAAGATTATATCCTTCAGCACTCCATACAATCACACAACTTTATGGATATAAATCTCTACCAACTTCTCTAGAAAATCACTAATCCTAATGGCTAAGAAGTAAGATGACTTTATCAATCAATCAACAATCACCCAGATAACATCGGGCCCTAATTGAGTTCTGGGCAATTTAGAGATGAAATCCACGAAAATGCTATCTCATTTTTACTTAGTATCTCTAATAGTTGTAATGTTCTGGCCAGCTTTTAATGTTCGATATTTACCTTTTGACAGGTTAAACTCCTTCCTACAAACTTTGTCACATCTCTTTTCATTCATGGCCCCTACTAATAATGCTTCACATCTTGGTACATTTTCGTATATCCTAAGTGAATAATGTACTTACTGCAATGTGCTTCACTCAGAATCACCTTTCTCAGGTTGGCATCATTGGGCACATAAATTCTATCTCGGTATATCATGAATCCATTGTCATAAAAACTGAAGTCTCTTGACAGATTCAATTCAACTTCTTCTCGAATCCTAAGAAGATACTAATCTTCCAGCTGCATCATTCTCAACACTTTTCATAAATCACTACTAATCACAGTAGTATAGGTACCAACTAAGGATTTCAATAGTGCATCTTGTTGAGGATTGATAAAAAATTCCATTAAATGGTGCCTTGGACTATCAGACTAGCTATATGTAGCATCTTCTACTCAGTATATCAGCTACCACATTAGCTTTTCATAGATGGTATTTTAACTCAAAGTTATAATCCTTAAACAATTTCATCTACCTTCTTGTCTCATGTTCAACTCTTTCTAATTTATCAAATACTTTAAGCTCTTGTGGTCATTGAACATGCTAAACACTAAACTATACAGATAATTATGCTAAATTTTCAGTGCAAAAGCCACTGCTACAAGTTCTAAATCATGAGTTGTATAATTCTCTTCATGTGGCCTCAACTATCTTGATGCATAGGCTACTACTCATCCGTCTTGCATTAGCACACAACTTAAACCTCTTAGAGAAGTATCTGTGTATACCTCATAAGGTAGCCTTGGATTGGGAATTATCAATATAGGCACAGTAGTCAATTTCTCCTTCAACTTCTAAAATACAGTCTCACATTTATCATCCTAGACAAAAGGTTGATTTTTAGGTCAACTTCATCAACAGAGAAGCAATCTAAGAGAAACATTAGATAAACCTTCAGTAATATCCAACTAATCCTAGAAAAATTTTGATCTTCGTAACTGAGCTAGATCGCTCCCATTTCAATATAGCATCAACTTTATGAGGATTGACAGAAATCCCATCTATTGATACCACAGCCTAGAAATCTGACTTTTCTCAGTCAAAACTCATACTTTCAAAGCTTGGCATATAACTTGTTCTCTTTTAGAATCTAAAGGATAATCTTGAGATGCTTGGCATATTATTCATCATCTTCTAAATATACCAAAATGTCATCAATGAAAAACCACAACAACTTAGTTTAAATATGGTTTAAAATACAGTTCACGTAATCCATGAAAATCGCAAGTGCATTAGTCAGATCAAACAACATAATAAGGAACTTGTACTGCCCATAACACATATGAAAGGCCATCTTGGGTACATCCTTCTCACAAACTCTCAGTTGATGATATCCTGACCTTAAATCAATCTTGGAAAAGATCAAGGCTCTAGCCAATGATCTAACAGATCATCGATTTTGGCTAAAGGGTACTTATTCTTTACTGTCACTTTATTCAACGGTTGGTAATCAATACAGTCGCAAACTGCCATCCTTCTTTCTCACAAACCATACTAGCGATCCTTAAGGTGATACGCTCAATCTGATTAAACCCTTGTTAAGTAAATCTTCAATTTGCTTCTTCAACTCTTTCAACTCTGAGGGTGACATTCAATATGGGGCTTTAAAATTTGGTTCAATTCTACAAACCAAATCTATTAAAAATTCAACTTTCCTTTCCGGAGGTAATCCAGACATCTCTTTTGAAAATACCTCAAGAAATTTGTTTACCACTCCATTCTTCTCAATACCCTTATCAAACACACTACTTGTTGCATAAATCACTATGTAAGCACAACACTCTTATCTGATCAATTTCTTGGCTTACACAACTGACAGGAATTTGGCCTACTCATTAGAACTGGTTCCTGCCATCAACACTAGCAAAGACACTAACTTTCTAGCACAGTCTAGTGTAGCATTATTAGCTGCTAACCAATCCATGCCAACTATTACATCAATCTATTTCATGGGAATGCAAATCAAATCGATCACAGATACCCAATCTTCAAATAAAATTTCAACTTTCTAACATGCTTTACTAGTAATACTCGAGGACCCTAAAGGCGTTGTGACTTAATCAAACACAGTAACTCTTTCAGCTCTAATTTTACCTTATCTACACATTCTTCTAAGATTAAAGAGTGTGTTGCTCTAGAGTCAAACAATGCTTTTATTCTATTACCACACATAGAAATTATATCGTTAATCAGATTCGGAGATGCTCTAGCCTCTTCCTGTGTCACAACAAATAGTCATCTGGGAACAGTTAACCACTGCTCTGTCACCTCAATTCCTCCCTCTGGACAGTATTTCGCGATATGGCCTGGCCTCTCGTACTTAAAGCAGGACCAACTTACTTGCATGAAATCTACCGTATATACTACATTGAGGTTACCTTTCAGTGCTAAAGGTAGGAGCTGGTGCATTTAAAGCTTCTCTTGAAGATTGCGAAGGCCTAATTCTAACCTTAGTACTCCTTTGTACTGAACCTCTCTGAATAGTCTGAGTTTGAGAGCCTCTAGTAAAGCTCCTCTTTCTAGAAGCTCTAAAACTGCTCTAGCTATAAATGGGCTTCTTCAAAATGCCACCTGATGGACCCAAAGAAGGAGTAAATCTTCCCATACTATCTCTCTTCTTCTCAGCCTCAGCTTACCTGCCTCTTCTAGCAACTGTTGTCAACTTATGACATATGTCTTCATAAGTAGTAATGTCAAACAGAGAATTTATTGCCGGTGCTCTAGATACATCTTCTTCAATAACCGCTCTACCTTTCACTTCATGTCATTGTGGTGCTGTAGGTATGTGGAATAGGCTAACAAGTCATTGAACCTCTTGATAAACTCTACTTCATCCAAGTCCCCTTGGTTAAACAAGTAAAACTCCTCCTTTCTCGGTACGAAAGGATGTTAGGAAGAAGTAATCAAAGTACACCCTCTTGAATTCCTCCCAGGAATACCTTACACCACTAGATGGTCTAACTGAGTCCCACCATCTCTTAGCCCCTCCTACCAACTAAACCATAGCCAAAGTCACCTTATGTTCTGAAGTACTGGTCAATACCTTGAATATGGTCTCTATACATTCAATTTACTATTTGGCTTCTCCTTCTTTCATACTGCCATCAAATATAGGCAGATTAAACCTCATAAAATTTTTTTCAGGCTCGGTCAATAGATGGATTAGTAACAACCCCATAGTTTTCATACAACTTGAAACTTGAGGCGGCTTAGGTTTGTTGTGAGCCTTCTCTTACACTGGTCTATCCTAAGCATCTCTTTCACCAGCCTAATCTCTGCCCCTCAACAATACATCATGATCTCTCACTATTTTTAAATATTAATCATCATATCTCTCAGCTCTTCTAACAAGCCATCTGTTCTATCAGCTCGTTGGGGCACATCTTGTTGAACCTCAAGCACAGGCTCATCTTCAATTGAATGCCTTGACACTCAAGTACTATACGAAGCTCAAGTACCTCTTCCTCTCATTTTCTCCCCTCTTAAGGTTTAAAGGAAAATAAAGGTAAGCAAAAGGGAAAGAATAGTGTAATGAACAAGAGATATAAGTTGCAACGGATGAAAATGAATGTAATAAAGAAGAAAAAGGGCCAGATCTCAACAT
This sequence comes from Prosopis cineraria, assembly GCF_029017545.1. Classification (NCBI taxonomy): domain Eukaryota; kingdom Viridiplantae; phylum Streptophyta; class Magnoliopsida; order Fabales; family Fabaceae; genus Prosopis; species Prosopis cineraria. The sequence goes on from NW_026555337.1 coordinate 21,069,965, forward strand.
TTGAGAAATTAATACCAACTATATGTAATGCCTTCACAAATATTATTATACAACCCTCCACGTATATTACTAATAAAATTAAATCATTTAATTTGAAAGTTTTGGGATCCTAAAGAAAGGAATTTCCAAAATTATTTAATAATAATATATTCAAGTTGGAAAATAGTATAAAGTAGAAGCATCTCCAAATTCACAAGAAAAGATGCGTAATTTAACTCAATCAAGTCAAAACTGGGATAATGCACCATGAAATTTGCCACATGTGCCACAACATGTGGCACAGAGACCCTAGTGTGACCCTCTGTGCTATACGCCACCACATGTGGATGCATGCATCATGGCGCACACAACTGATTCTATTGTCATATAGAAATTTCTAGTGCAAACTTCAGATGTGCGCCATCTTCGCATCTCGTGTCCTATTAGGGTCGTTTAAGCACCCACACGAAGCTTTTTTAAAATCTAACCAATAACACTGGTTTCATTTAAATTGGATATTTTATTTGAAAATTGGACACCCAAGTGCATTTTAACCATTTTAAGTTAAAATTTACCACTTTAGCATGTCCAAATGAAACCATATGTCATTAGCCACTTTTAAGGCATTGACCGTGTCCAATAAGACAATCCATACCTGATTGACCAATCATATCAAAAATATAATACACATACACATATTTGGCCTGTAAATTGCCCATATCACACATTTGGGCAAAAGCTCATTTTCTTTACATTCATTTCTATATAAGGCCAAACTTTATAATACACGCAAAAACATATCCACTAGCCCATAACAACATTTCATTATCAACACATATACACTGAGCTAGGGAAGCAAATCTAATAAAACACAATATTCACAACCTTATGCACATATACTTATATATAAGTTCATAACTAATAATATTCAAATTCATTATACCAATTCTTACAAAAAGACTTTAGGGAGAGATGTCAACTTAGCTTATATCTTTTGCCTTTACACTACTACTATAGAACTTAAAAAATATAAATAACCACAAGTGAGATAAAAATCTTAGTAACCAATATAGTTCATTTAATGTCTATTAACAAAACAACCTTGTCAAGGTAATAAAAACTAATGTATAGTATATATATGTATCATAAAATCATTTAAATCATCACTTTTACATATAAATCATTTTCACACACTTCTACATATTAGAATGATCATCTATCTAATGATCCTCCAAAGCTCTCTGACATAAAACCAAAGGCCCCATTGGATCAATCACTTATTAACCTAAGCATACTTTCTATGGTAGAACTACCAAATGTAATCTAACCCACCTATAGACTATGGTTTCCCTCATTTCACACACTGGTAATAGAGGCATCGTTAACTTCTAACTGTACCCTAAGGGGCATTAGGGAGTTGCCAGACTACTAGAATATTTCATGGTAATAGTCCCATAATATGCTGTATTGAATTACCTATGGTAATAGCCCATATAATGTTGCACTAGATATCCCATGGTGCCAGCCTGACCATATGGATTTTTCAATCACAACTCCACACCCACACATCCCCACACATCCTGGGTGAACTCATACCCCCTATGATCATGCTTTCTATCACATTTCTACATCATACATTTTTATACAAAACATATATATATATATATATCAATCAAAATCAATAAAACCATTTATAGTATCAATCATACATAAAACTCATAAAACAACAAATTTATTATTTCATATTTTCTACTACGCAGTTATAATAGTTAATAAACATAATAAACTATATGGTTGTTCTGTTTACTAGAATGGGTTACTCATCTTCCAACAACATTATTCAAGCTCCTTTTTGTTATTTTCATGTCACACGCTAGAAGCTATACAAAATTGGCAAACCAAAGTCAATCTTATTGTTGACAAAAGTGCCAGTTATCACAATTAAACAACTAATAGTTATCACTTCCACAATTCACACTTGTTGACACGTACTATGACCAATTACCACTCACATCATGTGTTAACTTCCCCACAATTAAAATTTCTCTCATTACTCTCTCCCTAAATTAGGGCAAATTATGTCTATAGCTTCGAAACTTTATCATTTTGACTCAAACCAATCACAAAGTAATAGTTTAGTCTTAGAGGATCTTTCTATTATTATAGTGTAAGAAATCATCTCCTTAAACTTTCAAATTCAATTTTTTAATAGTTAAAATTAAGAGAAAATAGGGTAGAATCAAAGATTAAAGCAATACAAGACTTATCTGATAAGTAATAGGTCGAAAATGCCATCCATTCTCCCAGAATCACTTGCCCCGGCAGAGAATGGTTCCTTCTCCATGTCTGACCCATCTAACTCTGTCCTTCCCTATGTTTCACGAGTTGTTCCATGTTCCTATTAATTGGAATTCTATACCATGCGTCACGGCGCATCCATTTTTTACTGTGATGCTCTCCACCACGACGTGTGGCGCAGTGAGGGAAATCCTCACTACACTCACACACTTTGCCATGAGACCTCATTCTTCCTCCCATATATGTTCATATAACATCCCAAGGAGTCAATATAATACTTCACCACCTAAAATGCTAATCTCACATTAAGTTACTAATTCGTTTTGTAATTAGTCATTAACGCAGGATTAAAAATTTGGGATATTACAAGCATGAGCTGAATTTTCCAGCTGGTGTCCAAGACAAGCTATGCTATGAGGAACCCCTTTGGTTGAGTGAAATTTTTAGAATTATTTTTTCTATATATTTCATATTTAGTAATTTGTGTTATTATGGGAAGTGTTTCATAAAAAAATGCTTGTTGCTACTTTTGTTTGTAATGGCCCTTATGAACTAAAGAATTTTTTTTATGTCTTTATTAATTCTTTTTCTTTTTTGTGTTCTTCATTGAATACAGTATCTCCTTATTAAAGTATCTAGATTGAGTTGTTTGATTCTTTTAAGAGTATTTGAACTACTTAGTTGAGAATTACGTGTCTCTTGGTGGTTTTAATATTTGCATTATGCTGAGTTATTCTTTGAATATTGTTGGACTATTCATGCTAAAATTAATGGTTTTTGTTTAAATATTACATTTTTCATGGTAAAAATGAATATTTTTTCCATTTTAATTAATTTAAGTTATTTTAATCATGATCGATGGCTCCGGGTGACTCCAGTTGAACCAATGATCCTTGAATGCTTGGACTAGTTTAATGACTAGTCTTAGTCCTATTTTTTGCACCTTATAGCACGTAGTTCTTTAAATTCAATTAGATAATAGAAGAAGACTATCTCCCATAGTAATACAATTAGTGTTCTTGCCCAAGATGGGCATGGCAAGCCGAACTTGCTTTTACCATTCCTTCTTTTTATAAATTTATTCTCTAGTTTTGAGATAGTTTGACTTTAATAAATTCTTTGTCTTCTACCCTATCATTGATTTTTTTTTCAGAAGGACCAATAGATGAAGCTCTAAAGAAAAAATAGATGCCCAGATGTAACAGTCACACCCCCCCGAGCCCACTGCTGCGAGTGGTGCACTGGGCCGTGCCACCTCACGGCAACCACCAGCCGGCTTTCCACCTCACTACCAGGAGGAAAGCCGGTTGGTGGTTGCCGTGAGGTGGCACGGCCCAGTACACCACTCGCAGCAGTGGGCTCGGGGGGGTGTGACTGTTACATAAAAATGTAACACTTGCCCCGAGTGTTATCCAAAAATCACACAATTCAAATAAACTAAGTGTGGTTAAGGAGTTAATCCTAAAACCAACTTAGGAAACAAACCATTTAAATCACTAAGCAAATATATGATTGCAAAGTAAACATTTAAAACCTTAAAAAAATTATAGGTTCTAACTATAGCGAACGGAAGCAAGTTAGACGAAAGAGAAATAAAAAGATACTGTCATGACAGCATTTAAATTGCTGTCATGACAGCCCTCTCGAGTCAACTTCTGGGAGGTGTCGTTCAGCCATCCGACCTCCGATCGAAGTGATTTTAAAGCTCACACATCACATTCAAAGGGTACTATAAGTATACGAAATTTCAAAAAGATCCAACGGTCGGATTTAAAATTAGACATGTTAAAAATTTGATTATTTTTGCTGTCATGACAGCTAAAAAGCTGTCATGACAGCACTTCCGGACCAACTTCCGGAGTGCACCATTTCATCATCTGACCTCCATCGGAGTGATTCCAAAGCCCACATGTCACTTTTAAAGAATACTATTAGCATACTAAATTTTGAAAAGATCCAACAGACGGATTGAATTTTGTGCAGGTTATAAAATTAATACTGTAGCTGTCATGACAGCAATTTAATGCTGTCATGACAGCACCTCCAGACCAAATTCCGGAGTGCGTCGTTTCTCCGTCCGATATCCGATCGACATGATTTCAAAGTCCACACGAAGCTTATAAAAGGTTTTACTTGTGACCCAAATTTTAGAGAAATCCAACGGTCGGATTAAGATTTGGACACCCGGATGCAAAAGTGCAGCTTTTTGGTAAAAACCATTTTCAAAATTGTCCAAATCCCATCCTAATGGTCACAAACCTGTGGAAACACTTTGGACACATCAAATAAGATTAAAAACACCTATAGAACATTCAAATGATGGAAAACCCCCATACATCAAAATTTGACCACCCGGGTGCCATTTCCCAAAATGGACCCTAAACCCCCAAAATGCATAAATCATACAAGAGTGGTCACAAATCAATCCAAATACCATGTATTTATATAAATACATATGCTAAACATTTTCACTTGGCTCAGAGCTCCTTGTAGGGCCCACGCACCCACTCTCTCTATCCAAGCTGTATGTTTGCCCATAGCACACCATTTGCAATGCAACCACTTTGCATTTGCTTATAAAATCACATATATATCAAAATAAAGATCTGCTTGTAATAGAAACTTGGTCTACTAAGTAAATCCATCAAAACCACACACCATAACCAAGTTTCCTAGCCGCAAGTCTGCAAACAGACAAAAATTCATACACAAGCACACAATCCACACATATTCACACACACACACATAATCATATCCTACTGGCACCCTAATCTTAAATACATTACAATATATTTGCTCAAAAGAAAGGGGTTGCAGTTCTTTACAAATCACAAGCAAACCCCTAGCTTTGCTCCTTTCCCCGTCCACCACTAGATCCTTCGCCTGGACCTAGAATATTGAAAAGAAAGGGGTGAGACAACCACAGTCTTAGTAATAGCGAAATTTACATTGATTATTACAAAGTAAGCCATAATCAAATAAACGAATAATAAATTCAACATAGTATATAATTTAGCCATTTAAAATGCATGAATGCATGACCTAGGCCGGTATGGCCTTTCATGACCAACAGAATGCCCCCTGGCACTCTTTAACTCGCAGGTAAACCTTATACCTACTTGTACCTCCACAGGCACAAAACATAATCTAAGGCATGATCTAATCTACCGAACCACCTATGCCCCTTCGACGTGAATCCTGAGTAGTCAAAGCTAACTCCCTCCCAGAGCCAGCCCGACTTACTCTCCATGTGAGGGCTACCTTGGCCTAGGCACTCAACCTCACACTTCATATGTCGGATTCCCTCCCCCACTGAGAGGTATCAAACACTCAATACACTAACCATTTTAGTGCACTGAGCCCACAATACGTAAGACAACACTGAGTACTGACAGTGTGTCATAGAATATCAAAAATCCACACCTTCTCATTGGTGAACTCCCACCGAGATCATGCCTTTTACTCTTGTCTACCTTTCCTGAGTATTGACCATTCAACACTCTAAAGTAGTATAATATTTATAAATCTCATTTCCATAAAAACATTGTTATTAAACAATTAGAAAACATATTTGCACTATAATCAAAGTAGTACCCCATAACCCCTTATAAAGCACATTTAATCTTTTAAAACATGTAATGCATGATAACTAGTAATATTTATTCAAAAATAGCTAAAATAAAGTAATAAGAAATATAAATTCCCCTGTTACCTCAACCCTTTAGTACTAAAAGGGTTCCCCTTGTACAAAATAGGGCTCGGCTTGTTCCTTACTTCTCAATAAGTTCCACCAACAATTTTCTACAACATATAAGTGATCCACATCACTTATCATGACAAATAGCATTAACGAAGACTATAACTTATACCACACAACTTAGGTCAATGAGTCATAATCCACCCTAATGGTCCATATATTAAACCAACCATTCACATAGTATCACTTAACCACCAAAACCATTTATTAGCCATCACTAGACTAATTTTCAATTTATATAATTTTTTAATCAATTAAAAACCTTCACTTAGTGTCACCAACTTTCACCATTAGCCCTTATAATGAAAACCAAACCTTAATTTAAATCTTATTGGGCTCAAATAGCAAAATTATAACTAAATCAATAAGCTTAAACTATTGAAGAGCAAAAACCCAATTTCTTAGGATTTATTTTGTGTCCAAAACACCTCTTTTCATCCAATTATCCACTCAAAATATTAGATCACTATATAGAAACTCAAAACATGCTCCCTAGGATCCAAAGAAATAAAAGCTTACAAGAATAAAGCCTTTGGGATCAAAATTCAAAAATTTCCTCTTCCAAAAATTGAAGAAAATCAAGAGAAAGAGAAGAGGATTGAAGTAGGGAGTTTACCTATCGTGCAGCCGAGCTCGCAACAGTCGCAAAGACTCCTAAATCCAAGCCTAACTCCCTCCCTTTCTCTTCTCTTTTTCCTCTCTCTCTCTCTCTCCCGTTTGTGCGTTTGTTTCCCTTGTTCATTTTCTGCGTTTTCTGCATCTGTTTGCTCCTTAAAATGCTGGTCAAAAATTTTAGGGAAAATTACAAGAAAGGGCCCAACATTTTTTATTATTGCACAAAAGCCCGGGTCAACTTTGGTAATTTTTCCCATAGTTAAAAATCAAATAAAACCAAACTTTTGCTTAGTAAAATTCAAACTCTGGGCCTCTATTAAATTATTCTAAATTTTAATTTAATTATAGATATTTTATTTTATTTTCATTTATTTTTTTTAAATAAATTTGAGTCTTAAAATTTTTAGGATGTTACACCAGAATTGTTAGAGGTTTTCCTATAAAACCTTACATCAAGCTACCAATAGATTTGCCTCTCAAAATAAGCCTGACCAAGGAAGATCTAGACTTGTCTACAAGGTAAGATCTTTAAGCAATTTTCTAATTTTTATGGGAATTTCAATTTTTCAACTCAAATTAGAAAGTAATTAAAGCACGCACATGTTGATTTAAAATGTCAATGAAGAAAGACAAAAGCTAGCGGGAACATCACATAATGGTGGAAATTAATTTCTAAATTTATTGTATTTGTTTGTGATGCCAAACTTTATTTTTTAAAACTTTAAAAACATCTTACAAATGTTGTATTTTAAAAAAGACTTAAATTAAACCTTTGGTTTTTATGCTATATAATAGGGGAAGTTGGATGATGGGAGAGAGATTGCAATGAAGATGCCATTAAATATGTCACAACAATATGAGGAACAACTGATAAAGGAGATATAGTTGTTGAATAGCTTGAAGCACCCTAATATGGTGAAATTGTTTGGTTATTGTGCTAATAAGAAAAAATTCTTACTTGTTTATGAGTACATTCCCAACAGGAGTCTCAACCTTTTACTCCGTAAGTGCTTACCTGCCTCGTCTTCACATAGTAACCAATCTCATGTCATTTTTTAAACTAGAAGTAATGCACTCTGTAGGTCCTAATAGGAGAGACCAAGAGCTTGATTAGAGTCTAACCTTTAACATAATCATAGTTATTGCAAGGGGTATGAGCTATCTTCACATTAACCCCCAAAACTTCATCATCCATCATGACGTAAAGCCAGAAATATCTTGCTTGATCATAAATGGGTGCCCAAGATTTCTGACTTTAGCATTAGCCACATATTTGAGGGAGATCAAACCTTTGTCCATACTACTACAATAGCTAGCACTCCGTATGTTTTTAAAATTTGAGAGAAAAGTAAATGGCATATCATTTGATTTTATCTCTATTTCTCATCATTTTTGCTTTTACTATCCTTGAAAGAGAATACATCTACTTGAATTTCAATGTGCATGGTTTTGATACTAGAACTTGTGAATCATGTACAAGGGATATATGGCTCCAGAATATCTAAAAGACAATCACATGTCAATAAAAATAGATATTTATAGTTTTGGAGTTTTGATGCTAGAACTGATAAGTGGGAAAAGATTATTCTCATTTGAGCAACTAGAGGAAAGTGTCAGGTATGATTTGTTCACATATTTTGTCAAAAATGAAAATTTTTTAGGTCTCAAACCCTCTGTTCAACATTTATATATTAATTCAATGTTTTCAAAAATTTTAGTAGAATAATAGCTTAAAATAAAAGTTTCTCGAGTATTAAACCCTCTATTCAACACATATAGATAACTAAAATAATTAATTCAATATATTCTAACCAATAAAAAATTAATAATTTATAGTAATTAAATCAAAAAATGTAAACATAATTCTAAAATAAATCAACGTTAATTAATTAATTATTTTTCCCCCTTTCACCAAAAAATATTTTTTTCCTTATATATCATTCAGGACAAATCAAAAAAATTTCAAGATGGAAAATATAATTTTCTAAAATTAATGTTAGATTTAAACTCATAACTGATAATAAACTTAAAATAAAAAAATATGATATTAAAAATTCAAAATGTATCTAGAGTTGAAGAAACATTATGAAGCACAATTTGTCCATATTAAGGAAACAATAATGTTGTGACCACACACGAGCTAAAGATCATGAAGTGAAAATGGGGAACACGAGCTGAAATGAGGGACCACAAAAATGAGGAATTTTTTAAAAGAGAGTTATAGGGATTATATCTGAAAGTGATAATGGTGGGGACCTTCAAGAGAAAGCAAGAGTAAATATTAGTAGGGATAAGAGTTACTCAGAGTTGACGAGTTGGAAGAAGATCTTCAACGAGCTCAGAGCTTCAATGAGCTGCAACCACAACTTGAGTGGGTAGCTTAAACGAGCTGAGGGTTTAAATGTATGGCAAGCTAAGAGGAACCACGAGCTGTGAGCTGGGTACATGAGCTGAGAGTTGGTTTAGAAGTAATAGATGAAGCCAGGAGATTTTTATAATGAAGGAGAAAACACGGTGAACATTACGTGCACGAATAAAGAGGTAGAATAAATGTAATATATATTTTTTAAAAATAAAGACAAAGGTGGTGATTCCTGAGGACCAATTGCCACCTCATGCTTTACAAATTCCTCTTCATCTAAGTCCCCTTGCCTAAATGTGTAGAATTCTTGCTCTTTCTCAGTATGAAAAGATGTTGGGAAGTAGTACTCAAAGAATAACTTCTTATATTCTTCCTAAGAGTACCTTACACCACCAGATGGCCTTATTGAATCCCACCATCTCTTAGCTACTTCGACTAACTGAACCGTAGTTAAGGTCACTCTCTTCTTTAAAGTATAGGTCACCACCTCAAATATTGTCTCAAGTCGTTTCATCCATTGCTTGGCTTCTCTTTCTCTCATACTACCATCAAATATGGGAGGACTAAACCTCATATATGTCTTCCAAGCTTGGTCAATAGACAAATCTATAGCAAATCCTACAGTCTGTCTACTACTCGTAGCTTGAGGTGGCTTAGGTCTACCATGAGCTTCTTCTAATACTGGCCTCTCTTAAGCTTCTCTCTCTTTTGTTTACATCATGATCTCTCATGGTTTGCTGGATATCGATTATCATATCTCTCAACTCTTCTAATAAGCCATCTCTTCTATTAGCTTGTTAAGGCATATCCGATTGAACCTCAGGCACAGGTTCATCCTCAACCAGATGCCTAGACACTCGAGTGCTACATGTAGCTCAAGTACTTCTTCTTCTCATTTTCTCCCTGCCTAATAATGAAAGGAACATAAAGGTTAAGCAAAAGGGAAAGAATAGGTATAATGAATGATATATGAGTTGCCAAATTCTATATTGAATGCACAGACAAGTAGAAAGACTAAATCTCTAAACTCGAGAAACTGATACCAACTAATAATGTAATACCCTTTACCGACATTAACATATGCTCCACTACAATTAATCTAATCACTTCAAATTTATTTAGTTTGAAAACATTGAAAGCCTTTGGATCCCAAGAAAAGATTTCCAAAATCATTTTATAAATCACTTAAATCATAAAATGTTATGCATAGTGAAAGCAGCAGTACAATGTGCATCAAGGATCAGGAAAACATGTGTAAAATAGGAAGACAAGTGAATTCTTGCACCGTGCATCTCAACTCCTGCCACATGTGCCACAACATGTGCCAAAAAGGCTACAATCGCTCACTTTGTATCGTGTCATACCCGTATGCCACGCACACGCTTAAATTTGCTATCAAATGGTAGTTTATGATATAAAATTCAGATGCTCACCATTTCCACATATGATGTTCGATTGGAGTGGTTCAAGTGTCCACATAAAGCTTGTTTCAAAATCTAACTAATGATATTGTTTCAACTTAATTTGATATTTCTATCAAAAATTAGACACCAAAGTGTATTTTGACCATTTTCTACCAAAATCTTGCCACTCAAGTGTCTCAATTCGAAACCTATTGTCATTAGCCACTTTTTAGACCTTGACCATATCTAAATGGACAATACACACTTAATTGACCATACGCATGCACAATATATTACACATACACACAATTGGCTTGTAAACTTCCCATCTCATGCTTTGGGCTAAAATCACCATTTCACTTCTTTATCTCATAAATGGCCAAATCATCTCAAACATTCTTCACACATCTCAAATTCACACATATATATATTCCTCCGCTAGCCCATCAAATCATTTCATCATTTATACATATATAAGGGCTAGGGAGCTCAAAATCATCAAATACCATAATATGCACATGCTCTAGTCTTGAGGCAATTTATACATATTTACAACTACTTGCAACAAATACATTACACCAATTCTTATAAAGGCTTAGGCGAGAGATACTAACTCAGTGTATATCCTTTCCCTTTGAACCATTAGTGCTAGAACCTAAAAAATATAAATAACCACGAGTGCGATAAAAATCTCAATAATTGATATAGCTCATTTAATGCCTATTACTACAATATAACTATGCCAAAGTATTAAAACTAAGGTAATACCACACACACACACACACACACACACATATATAAGTATGAAAACATAACATTATTTCAAAGGAATTCCACACAAATACACATTAGCATGATCATCTAGCCACCAAACCTTCAATGCTCCTCGACATGAAACCATAGGCTCTCCTAGATCAACCAGTTGTCAACTTGAGCACACTTTTGGTGGTAGAAACACCAGGCTAAAGGTAATTTAACCCACCTATAGACTATAGTTTCCCTCTTCATACACTTGTGATAGAGGTGTCACTGACTCCTAACCGTACCCTATCGGCTATTAAGGAGTTGCCAGACAGCCTGGATGTCCTATAGTAATAGTCTCATAATATGCTATACCGGATTACCCATGGTACCAACCCGTATAATGCTGTACTGGATGTCTCATGGTGCCAACCTAACCATATAGATTTTTCACTTAGATATCTCCACACACACACATCCCCACATATCTTGGGTAAACTTCTACCCCCTATGATCATGCTCTTTCATAATTTCCACTACTTTCTTCGCATTTCTACAACATATATCATCATATCATATAGATATATTTCAATTGAAATCAATAAACTTTCAAATACCGTTTCACAAACCAATGTTCATGTTAAAACCATTTTCAACACAAATCATGCATAAAAACTCATAAACAACTATTTCTCATTTTGTATTTACTTTTACACAATTGTAATAATTAATAAACATAATAAACTATCTGGCTACCTCAACCCTTCTATTTAATAGAAAGGGTTACCCGTGTTCTAACAACCTTATTCAAGCTCCTTTCTCATAATTCATGTATCACATACTAGAACCTATATAGAATTGGCATTCCGAGTCAATTTCACTATTGACAAAAAGTGCCAATTATCACAATAACACACCTAATTGCTATTAAATCTACATTTCATACTCAATTACACATATTACCACTAATTACCCCTCATCTTAAGCTTTAACATCTTTTTGCCAATTTTCTCTCACTATTCTCTCTCTAAATTAGGGTAAATCTTGCCTATAGTTTCAAAGTTTTATCATTTCAACTCAAACTAGTCATAAAGCATTAATTTAGTTCTAAAAAACCTCTTCTATTACTAGAGGGTGAGAAATTAACTGCTTAAAACTCCTGAATTCAATTTCTTACTAGCTAAAACTAAGAGAAAATAGGGTAGAATCAAAGGTTAAGATTGTATGTGACTTACTTGATAAGTAACAGGTCAGAAACATTGTCCTTGCTCCAGATTATGCTTTCCCTAGCACATCTCCCACTCTTCTCCATGCCAAACCTCTTCTCTCATGCTCTCCCTTTTTGTTTCAACAAGCAGACACATCCCTATTAATCTAATTTCTACTCCACGTGCTGCAATGCATCTATCCCGCACCACGGCACGTGGCACAATGAGGAAAATCCTTACTATGCTCACATGCTCTGTTTTTCTACTCATATCTGTTCACATAACATGCTAATGAGTCAATATAACACTTCACCACTCAGAACCCTAATCCCACATTAAATCACTAATTCATTCTTATTCAATCATTAATGCACGATTAAAAATTTGAGATGTTACAGTGTCAACTAGAGTAGTGGCAGTAAAAGCTATGTCAACTAGAGTAGTGATAGCAAGAGTAGGGTCTACAAGAGTTGTGGTAACAGAAGTGACTTTACATCTCTTTAGAGCTATTTTTCAAAGCCATTTACCTATCATACAAGTAAGAAACAAAATTAATTGATTGAAACACAAATAGCATAAATAACTAAAGCATACAAGCTAAGTCAAAAACAAAATTAATTGATTGAAACACAAATAGCATAAATAATTAAAGAATACAAGCTAAGTCACAAACAAAATTAATTAATTGAAACACAAATAGATAACTAAAGCACACAAACTAAGTCACAAACAAAATTAATTGATTGAAACATAAATAGCATAAATAACTAACACATATTTAAGTTAGTCTTTTTTTTCCTTGTCGCCTTCTAAACCTTTTTCAACTTGGCATCTTGGTTTAATTTTGCAATCTTGTCTTTTATTCTTTTTTCCCTTTTTGAAATCCAAATACCATCTTTGCTATCACTTCTAACATAGTTGGTGCCATGTTTGATGACATTACATTCAAGTACCATCCTTTTAAATAGTTCATCCTCAATTGTAGTATCTAATGAATTCATGGCCTCTCTAAATTCTTTATTAGATAATAACACAATCGACCAACCCAGTAAAACAAGATCAATGATATAAAACACTTGCCTAGCTTGTGATGCAAAAATAAAAGGCTCGGTCTTGTAGCCCAGCATATTTAAATTCACCTATATGAACCCTGAATTATCATCCATGTGAAAGCCACTCTCATTATCAATCCACTTACAATTAAAAATCAAAATCTTAAACTTGCTATAGTCCAACTCCTCTATGTGCTCAATAACTTTAGAGTATGATATTCATGCATACATGGGATTTTTGTCTTTAGTACTAGATACATACATTGCTTCACCAATCACAATTACACTACTATTTTGCATTGTGCTTCTTTCATCCTGTTCTTTAGTGTAAAATGTAAGCCTATTGATTACATAACTAGTATAATAAAGGACTTATATGTTTGGACCCCTAGAAAAGCATTTAACCCTTTTTGGTATTGAATTTTTGTCATCATTATACTTAGCAGCAATGCGCACCTTCAACCAATGTTCGAAATGCTTGTTATGAAGTTTTATAATTACAGTGTCATTTCTTTCAAGATTGTCCTTCCTAAGTCTAGCATTGTGCTTGTCAACATACTCGAGAATGCCATTCGAGTTATGCAATACAAAGAGGTATGTTTTCTCCTAATGGTTTTGTGATATAGTGATTAATTGCTTTCTACTTATCCCTTCCCCATCTTCCTTTCCCACATGCCTATCCACTAGAAGCCTAACATTTTTTTCATCTTTTAACTACTCTTAACAAAATTCAATTGCCTTTTTACTTATGTGCCTTTCAATAATACAACCCTCGTGTCAACTTTAATTTTTCACATATCCTTTAAAACCTTCATATATGCTCAATAGGGTAAATCTACCTTAAATAAGCCGGGCCATACTTTTCAACCTCCCTAACTAAGTGAACAGTCAAGTGAATCATTATGTCAAAGAATGTGGGCAACAAATACATCTTAGATAAGGGCACATAATGCTCTTAGTGTTTCCCTTATATTCAACACCAACTTTAATATAGTGGCTCACCCCGCAATATATTCCCTTGATTGTCTATCTGTAGACATCCATTCTTTATCCATAGTCTCACATCTATCAAAAAATGTTAAGGGAAATGTGATGAGTGGCTTAATCATTGTAAGTGCAAGATAATAAACTAATTAACTATTAACTCATCAATGCATTACTCATAAGCCACTTGATTAAAAATACTGGGGATCTTTAATTAAAACATCCCTACTATTAAAAATAAATTTAATTATATTTTGACTTGAAGTTCTTTTAGTTGTCTAATAAGTCACAATTTTCATTTTAGAGTACTAACTAGTTGTTAGCACTCTTAAATAAAAATTCAGCACTATAACAGCTTAAAATTGAAACTTTCCTAGGTACGCAGCCCTCTCTTCATACTTAAATTCATCTCTATACAATCTAATTTTAACCCAACTCAATCACTAATAACAACAACAATAACCATGTTATATGAATCTAAGTGACCGATCATGTTTTAATGTAAATATATGATGTCATATATATGTTGATGAGAATATTTTCTACTTTGATTGTTAATGCATGATATGAATGGAAGAGAATGAAAATCTTGTGCATATATTATAAAAATTAGTTAACACTAATGAAATTAATTATTTTTAAAATTTTTAAAATTAATTTTAATTAAATTAAAGCTCATTTAAGCTAATAGCTTACAGAATCATTAAAGAGTTGGTTATGTTAACCAGTAAAAGATCGATAGTAAATGACACTATATGAATAAAAGAATATTAAGATGAGTAGTTTGAGAAGATTAAATTGGGAAAACCAACCATAGGTCAAAAGCGAATGTATTAAAAATTCTTGGTTCCTTAGAGGTTAATATTATAACTAAGAGGAAATATAGTATATATTACAAGCTCATTATGTGATAAGTGAGCATAATACAGAGATATGAAAACTTAAAATATGAGAGGTGTTTAGTTTAATTTTCATAAATCTAAAAGGGTTGAGTTAGGTTTTATTAACTTCAAGAGAGTCTAGTTCAAAACTAAACTTGAAGGGATGTATAAACCTAATTCTCGAATTGCTATACAAGTTGTCAATCTAAAGGATAAATTTTTAGATTGTGAATTTCACTCAGTTGTAATATCCATATATAAAAATGAGAAATGTCTTGAAATATGTCAAAGAATTCATGCATATTTCTGTAGCATAAACAAACCATCGAACATAACAAATCTCATCGCAAGTGACAAACTAGTTATAAACTAAGTACTAATGTTTTGTGACAGGAAGTAGATGTATATAAGGTGCTACACTATATGGAAATGCAATAAAACTAGAGTGCGGAACAAAATATATATATATATATATATATGATTGTAGTGATATTAGTAAAATACAACTTTGCTATTAAACAATCTAAAATCCAAAGTTATTAAACAACTTGTCTAATTGTATGAATGTTTAGGTCAGCATCAAAATAAGCTCATCCATATACTTTTAATTATTAAATTTTCTATTTCCTAATCCTTCTCTCCTTTCAAACATTTTATTGAACATCTCATGTGCATAATGTTGAAACAATAAATCTAAACTCTAATCTCCTCTAAATCTCATCTCCTTTAATTTGAACACATAGAGACATAGAAAATGCACAAATACAAGGAAACATCAAACAAGAGACATAGAAAGAAGCTTACAACTGTGAACAACTCTAAATGCCCAATGCTGTTGTGAAGTTGAAGAAGCAATAACAGCGTTCACAAGTAGGTTTTGGGTTTGGAATTTCATCAAAAAATAAAGAAATAAGATTTGGGTTTTGTGTTTTGGGATTTCATAGAATAAGATGAGGTTCTGGGTTTAAAAAAGATGAGCGTGTGAGAGGTTTTAAGATTTCATTTCTATTTTGGCTCTGATTCTATTCAAAAACTAATGGGTTTTAAGGATAAAAAGTAATATAGGACAGTTCGTATAATGTGATGATATAGAGGACGGTTCCTTACGAAAACCGCCCTTTATTTGTTCACATTTTGAAAAAAATCAATTTTTTAATTAAAAAACAAATATAGGGCAGTTTTAGGATGAACCATCCTATATTATTAAATTATATAGGACAATTTTATTAACAACCCTCCTATATGCCAGTCAACATACCACGTGCCTTGCCATTACTTGCTTATATAGGACAGTTTTGTATTCAACCATCTTATATAAGGAGTCCTATATTAAAAGTTTTGTAGTAGTGTTAATGTATAAAAAAATTAAGAATATAAAATTTACTAGTATAGTTTGATTATTATTTGACCACTAGATTGTAAAATAATATGGCTCAATTGATTTAATGATTTAATGATTGGTCTAGATTTTAATATATTTGTCCTTTTTTTTCCAAGTCATTTTCTATAGATATTTCCTTGTGCCTAAAAATAAATAATTGGTCATTCTTAATTTAACTTTGACTAATTTTTTAAGTAAAACAACACTTAATTTTAATCTAATTATAAAATGGAATTTATAATAATTGTCGGAGAATTTATAGCATATTCAAAATCTAACAAAAAAAAAACAAAAGAATCTATACTATTGTACCAATTATTGAACACTTACACTAGGGATATATATATATAAGTATCACACAGAGCTATCTCTCTCTCAAGGCCCATCAATAATCCATATCAAATGGTTTAATAGCTTTTAATTTGCAATTAATAATGAGATTAATTACAATCTTATTTGGATAACACCTTAAGAGTGCTAATACCCATGAGAATAGAATATAAAAAAATGTGCCTAAGCTTTACGCGGAGGTTTTTGGGCAATCTTTGATAAGGTTTGAGTCCATCATAGTGTTTAGCTCTAAAAGTATGCTCAAGCGACACTACTAGGAATTTCATTTTAAGTTTATGTTTGGTTTGGTTGCAAAGCTTCCAATAAATAAATATTTTCCATTTGATCCTCATGATTTGTAAATGTTGATATGCATATAAGTTCAAATTGAAGATTTGATCAACTAGAATGCCCACTAATTGAACTAGATATACCCTATGTTGTTAAGCCCAAAGTAGGCTCAAGTTGTAGTTCTCTATTAGAAAACAAACCAAGAGACCCAAATGATAGAAACTTACTATTATAATTAAATTGATATATTTTTAGATGTACTGTGTAACACTTGCCCCGAGTGTTAACAAAAACACACCATGGCTAAATCATCTAAGTGTGGTTAAGGAGTTGATCCTAAAACTAACTTAAGAAACAAACCATGTAAATTGCCAAACAAACTATACAATAGCAAAACAAACATTTAAAATCTCTTAAAAAAGTTTGAAGGATTACTATATAGTACACAAAAGCAAATTAGGCAAACAGGGGTAATTAATATGCTGTCATAATAGCCCTTTGAGGCAAAATTTCAAGGGTGCTGATTCACCATCTAGCTCTAATTAAAGTGATTTCAAAGCTCTCATATCACTTTTCAAGAGTACTAATAGTGTTTCAAATTTTCAAAAGATCCAACGGTCGGATTAAAATTTGAAGATGTTATATTTGGCATTTTTACTGTCATGACAACACCTTTGGACCAATTTTTGGAGTGCACCATTTTGTCATTCAACCTCTGATCAAAGCAATTCTAAAGCCCACATGTCATATTTAAAGAGTAAGATAAGTTTACAACATTTTAAAAAGACCTAATGGTCCTAACCTCAGCAATTGTTGATGTTATGAAAGCATTATATTACTATCATGACATCATCTTTGGACCAACTTCTAGAGTGTGATTTTTCTCCATTTGAACTTTGATCAAAGTGATTCTAAAACCCACTTGAAGATTATAAAAATTTTTACTTGTAAACCAAATTTCAGGAAAATCCAATGGTCGGATTGAAATTTGGACACCCAAATGCAAAAGTGTAGCTTTCTAGTAAAAACCATTTTCAAAATTGTTCAAATCTCATCATAAGGGTCACAAACTTGTGGGAACACTTTGGACACATCAAATAGGACTAGGAGTACCAAATAGAAAATTCAAATGATAGAAAAACCCCTTATACTAGGTCCTTATAAAACACAATTAATTGCATTTAATCATTTAAAACATGTAATTCATGATAGCTAGTAATATTTATTCAAAAATAGCTAAGCAAAGTAATAAAAAATATAAATTTCCCTGTTACCTCAATCTTTTATGCCAAAAGAGTTTCCCCTTATACCAAGAATAAGACTCCAAACAAATTCCACTAATAATCCCTATAACATATAAGTGATCCACATTACTTATCATGAAAAATAGCATAAAAGAAGACTATAACTCATACTACACAACTTGGATCAATGAGCTATAATCTATTTCAATGGTCTATATATTAAACTAACCATTCACATAGTATCACTTAACCACCAAAACCATTTATTAGCTACCACTAGGCTAATTTCCAAACTACATAATTTTTAACCAACCAAAAACCCTCACTTAATGTTACTAACTTTCATAATTAGCCCTTATAATGAAAACTAAAGCTTAATTTAAATTTTAGTGGATTCATATAGCACAATTATAACTAAATCAATCGGATTAAACCATTAAAGAGCAAAATCCAATACCTTATGGTTTAATTTTTGCCCTAAAACTCTTTTTCATCTAATTGTCCACTTAAAATATTAGAGTACCATATAAAAATATAAAACAACCTCCCTAAGACCCAAGGAAACCAAAGCTTACAAGAATAAAGCCTTAGGGATAAACATTTAAAATTTACTTTTTCCAAAAACTCAAGAAAACCAAGGAGGAAGAAAAATGATTGAAGTAGGGAGTTCACCTATCATGTAGCTGTGCTCATAATAGCCATAAAGTCTCCCAGATCCTAACCTAATTCCCTCTCTTCCTCCTCTCTTCTTCCTCTCACTCTCTCGTTCGTCTCTTGTGTTTTGTTTCTTTTCCTTGTTTTCATTTTTGGGTATATTTTCCTCCTTAAAAAAACTAAACTTAGCAATTTAGGAAAAATTACAAGGAAGAGCCCAACATTTTTTATTATAGCACAAAAGCCTGGGTGAACTTTGATAATTTTTCATAGTTAAAAATAAAATAAGACTAAACTTTTTCTTAGTAACAATTTTAAACTCTGAACCTCTATCAAATTATTCTTCATTTTAATTTAATTATAGATATTTTATTTTAAGTTAAATTCAAGTTTTAAAATTTTTGGGGTATTACATTCTTCCCTCATTTAAAAAGAATTTTGTCCCCAAAATCTAAATCAATACAAAACTAAAGAGAGAAACATACCTAGGGAAACAACTAAATCAATACGCCTTCCTCATTTGATCCTCAGTCTCCCAGGTTGTGTTTCCTAAAGTCATCCCTTTTCAGATCACTTTTACCAACTGGATTGTCTTATTCCTAAGTTGCTTATCTTTAGCATCCATAGTATGATTTGGTTTAGTCCGATAGGTTAAATTCTCCTGAATTTCAACCTCCTCATGTTCTATCACATGCGACGGGTTTGGCTAGTATTTCTTTAGCTGTGACACATGAAACACATTGCGTAGACTCGCTAATTGAGGTAGTAATACTAACTGATAAGCCACTGACTTGACTTTCTTCAAAATCTCAAGAGGACCCATATATTGAGGAGATAACTTTCCAGCCCAAATTAAATGTCCAATACCCATCAACAGGGAAACCTTGAGAAACAAATGATCTCCAACCTCAAAAGATAGCACTCGTATTCGCAACCTCATAACTCAAGTTGGATAACTCTCAAATAACTCAAAGGAAAACAAAACCTTTAGTTAGGTATTTTATTTCATTTATTGAGCGGTCTCTACCCCCTTTCTTGTCTGTCTCCTTTAAAATCCTTTTTTTGTCTTTACGATGATTATCTATATAACTTTTCTATCTACTATGCACCATAAGAAGCTTTTATTGGATAAATTTGATTTTCTCTATAGTCTCATTTACCACATTTGGCCCTATCTGTGTCCTCTCACTCAACTCATACCAACAAAAAGGTGATATGCACTGTCTACCATACAGTGCCTCATATAGAGCCATCTAAGTACTGGTGTGATAACTATTATTGTAAGCAAATTTTACTAAAGGCAAATGCTTATCCCAGCTTCCCTAAAGCTCTAAGGTACATTATCTAAATATGTCCTCAAATGTCTAGATCATTTGCTTAATTTATCCATTTGTCTGTGGATGCTAAGACATATTGAACTTCAGATCTATGCCCATAGCCTTTTGTACAGCCTACCATAAATTCATTGTAAACCAAGGATCACGATTTGAAACAATATCCCTTAATACCCTGTGTAGTCACATAATCTCCTTGATATAGATCTTGGCATAATTTTTAACCATATAGGTGGTCTTGACTGGTAAGACGTATGCCAATTTAGTCAAATGATCTATAATCACTCAGATAGAGTCAAAACTAACTTGGATTCTCGACAGACTAGATACAAAATCTATTAAAATACTGTTCTATTTCTATTTGGGAATCTCTAAAGGCTGTAACAACCCCAATGGCTTATGATGCTCTATCTTGACCTTTTGATAGGTCAAACACTTACTAACATACTTTATGACATCCTTTTTCATGCCTGGCCACTACTAATGGCACTGCATGTTATGATACATCTTAGTAGCATAGGGATAAAGGGTATAGCTATTACGATATGCCTCATGCAACAATTGCTTTTGAATAGACTCATTATTAGGAACATACACCCTATCCTTAAAAACTACATACCTATCATCATTAAACCAATAGTCCATTATCTCACCATTCTCAATGTCTTGACTTATTTTTAATAAAAGCAAATCTTGAAGCTGAGCATCCTATATCTCTTTCTAAAATTCATTGGAAATAACCATAGTCTTAAGACCATTTAAGGAGAACTCAGTTATACCCAGAGAAGTCTCAACTAAAGACTTTATCAATCTATGCTCTCGAACCACATTTGCTTTTCTTGGATGATACTTAAATTCAAAATTATAATCCATGAGAGACTCCATTCATCATCTCTGTCTCATGTTCAACTCTTTTTTATCGACTAGGTACTTGAGATTTTTATGGTCACTTAAGACCTTAAACTCTATTCTATAAAGATAATGATGCCAGATCTTCAATGCAAAGACCACCACAGTCAACTTGAGATCATGCACCAAATAATTATCCTTATGCGAGGCAGTGGGTACTTATTCTTCACCATAACCTTATTCAACTGCCTGTGATCAATATACAATCTCAAACTAACATCCTTCTTATTTACAAATAAGATATGGGATCCCTAAGGAGAAACACTAGGCCTAATAAATCCCTTATCTAACGGCTATTCAAGAATAAAGAAAGAAAACAAGAATGATCAGGGTATTCCTCAATCACCTTTGGCACTTTTACTAAAGTCACAGTCTTAGCCATACAATCCAAGACAGCACCATAAGCTGTTAGCTAGTCCATATTGAGAATTAAATAAATCCCTTACATAAGCAATTTGATCACATTCACCTAAATCGATCGCCCATTAAAAGTCATCTTAGTCCTACACACCATGCTAGATCGACCAACCAAGTTAAAAGTAGAGGAAACTTCTATATCATAGGGCAATTAGTCAACAAGCATACCTATTCTATCTAAAAATTCCACAAAAATTAAAGAATATGTCATACCACAATCAAACAAAGCTTCCAAATCAAGGCCATACAGATTGAAACTATACCAGTGATCAAATTTGATGACTTCCTAGCCTCCTCCTAAGATATCATATACACTTATCAAGAATTACATTCCCCCAATTCGAGCTCTCATGTAAATCAGGGCAATCACAGATCAAATGGCCTAACTTTCCACATTTCAAGCAAGCAGAATAGAGACCAAAATGAACCCTACCACATTTATCACAATGTGACCTTGTTATACTTAGATTTGAAGCCTGATTGGCTTATGAAGAAAGTGTTAGAGCATTCCCAGAGAAACAAGAACCCCCAAACCTCATATTACCACCTTGATTACCCTAAGATCTTAAACCCTTATTAAAATTCTTATTACTAAAAGCAAAAGAAGACTCAGCTCTAAAAGAGCCACCAGAAGAAGAAATAGGTCTAAAACCCACTCTCTTGGATACACCACCAATAAGAGCCAACCTAGAAGAAAATTGGCCTCTTGTATCCCTACTCTAGCTACTCTCTATGTCTCAACCTCGGTGAGCAATAATCCATAAATGATTTCACATCTCATCATATGTTGCCTTACCTAACAAAGACAACTGTTGGCAGTATTCTGGCCTTATCTTTTCTAATAACCTCTTCGCTTTCCATTTGCTATTATTAAAAGCATTTAGATATGTTGAAAACTTAGATAGCTTATTGAATTTTCTCATAAAAGTCTCCTCATCTAAGTCCTCCTACTAAAATGTATGAAACTCTGCCTTTTTCTTGTCTCTAAAAGCTGGTGGAAAGTAAAAATCATAAAATCTTTCCTTGAATTTGGCCCAAGTCATAGATTTACCATCCGTGGGCTTAACAAAATCCTACCAATGCTTGGCTTCAATAACAAGTTGCATTATAGCCAAGATAACCCTCTGTTCAGATGTATACCTCACTATAGAAAATAGTTACTACATCCAATTCGACCACTCCTTAGCTTTCCCACTAAGCATACTACCATCATATGTGGTCGGATTGGAGGAAGAGAATTCCTTCCAAGGTCTAGATATGTCATCCTCTCAATTATCAACAACTGGTCCATGAGCTCCCATAGCACTAGAAACTCCCTGCCTAGCACTTAAGTCAACATACTAATTTAGAAAAGCATAACCTCTGAGATTTTATGGCATATCCACTATCACTTCAAGCAGCCTAGCCATAACTGCATCCGTTCCCTGCGATGGTAGTAGTGGAAGTAGTAATTGTTCCTCATTCCTTGATCTACTTCTTCCTCTTCGAGCTATATCAAAATTGAAAGGTGTATGGCCACACGCATATAGACCTTTCTCCCCTCCTAAAGGAACAAGCTAGAGAAAGAAAAAACAATGTCAATCTAGGTTAGTGGCATAAGAGAAAAAGCATAAAAGTAATGTATTTAGGGTGTCAACTAGGAAAGAGGAATTGTAAAACTAAAACTGATACCAAATGTAACACTTGTCCTGAGTGTTAACAAAAACACACCACAACCAAATATTCTAAGTGTGGTTAAGGAGTTGATCCTAAAACCAACTTAAGAAACAAACCATTTAAATTGCCAAACAATCTATACAATAGCAAAAAAACATTTAAAACCTCTTAGAAAATTTTGAAGGATTACTATATAGTGCATGTAAGTAAATTAGGCAAACAAGGGCAATTAATATGTTGTCATGATAGCCCTCCATTCAAAAATGTAAGAGGTTTTGATTCACCGTCTAGCCTCTAATTAAAGTAATTTCAAAGATCACTTGTCATTTTTAAAGAATACTAATAGTGTTCTAAATTTTAAAAAGATCCAACGGTCAGATTAAAATTTGGACATATTACAAGTTTGGCATTTTTATTGTCATGACGGCACCTTCAGAATAACTTCTAAAGTGCACCATTTTGTCACTTTGATCGAAGATCAGAGTGATTCTAAATCCCACATGTCACATTCAAAAAGTACTACAAGTGTATCAAATTTCAAAAAGATCTAATGGTCGAATAAAAATTCATGCACATACTAACCTTAGTAATTATTACTGTCATGACAGCATCTTCAGACCAACTTTCACCCTTTAAGTGTAACATCCTAGCCCATTGCATAAAGATATCACATCTTGGTGGCAGTCAATTACTGTACCCCACCAGCTTTCCTTATAGTAGTACATAGGTTATTCCTATACCTACTTCACTAAGGGAAGCTCCCTAGTTTTGATCCTCTAAACTCAACTTTGCTAAGGAGGAGAGGTTAGAGGATCAAACTTGGGGAGGTTCCCTTAGCATAGTAGGTACGGGGAATAACCCATATACTACCATGGGAAAAGTCGGTGGGGCGCAGTGATGGATTGTCACTAGGATGTGATATCTCTATGTAGTAGGCTAGGATGTTACATACTATATGTTAATTAAAATATTATTAACCAAAAGAAACTTGGATTAATATATTTCCATCATTCATAATCAATTATCATAATATTAATTAGGGTTAATGTGCAATTTAGACCTTTAACTATAGGTCTAGAGACGATTTGAACACTAATCTTTAAAAAAGTTTATTCTAAACCCTAAACAATTAAAATGGAGACAATTTTGCCCCTACCATTAACTTTCAACAAACGTCCATCAAATTCATTTGGAAAAAATTGAACTTTAGGTCTTAATTTAAGGGACATTTGTTGAAAGTTAATAGTAGGAGTGACATTGCCCTAATTTTAATTGTTCAGGATTTAGAATGAACCTTTTTAAAATTTTAAGGTTCAAATCACTTTTGGACCTATAGTTTAAGTTAATATTACAAATTTCCTAGGAAATGAGAGGAAGGAATAAGAAAAGGTAAATGATAATAATAATGATGATGATGAAATTATATAAAAGAAGACTATAAATTGTAATAATGAGTAAAGTAGTTTTTTATGGAGATTATGATGGGTATGAATGAGATAGTTTTTGAGTTGACTACTTTTGTTCTTACTTGGTGGGGTTTTGATATGCTATCAAGTGGCAGCAATAGGAGCGTAACATAATATTTTGCTATAAGTGCACTTTCATATTTTTTTCCTATTTATTCTTTGGCAAAATGGAATCTCATAATAATATCAGTGAAAAAAACATTATTATTCTTTGTTAGGGAACAATCTAGAATAGATTCCTCTTTATACTCTTTTTTTCTCTATCTCTTTATTTATCATAAAATCATTTGGTTCTATTTTATAAATTTTCACCTTCATCAATCAATTCAAACCAATAAACTTACACACTCCTTCAAAATCTTTTAAAAATTAATATAATATGCAAAATACACTTTTTCTCATTACTGTTGAATTATTATTGATTAGAGTGTACTTTTTAAAATACAAAAGGGTTAACATGTAATTTGGACCCTAAACTATAGGTCCAGGGGCAATTTGAACCCTCAACTTTAAAAAGGTTCATTCTAAGCCCTAAACAATTAAAATTGGGACTATTTCGCCCCTACTATTAACTCTCAACAGACTTATGTAAAATTGTGGCCTAAAGTGCAATTTTATCCAAATGAATTTGATGGGCATTTGTTGAAAGTTAATAGTAGGGGAGAAATTGTCCTAACTTTAATTGTTTAAGGTTTAGAATATACCTTTTTAAAATTTAGGGTTCAAATTGCCCTTGAACGTATAATTTATGGTCCAAATTGCATATTAACCCTATTAATTAAGAATAAATTCATCAAATTCTATTGCATTAACCTATTTGTATGTATATGTATCATGTTGTATATCTTAAGTAGAATATATGCGTGTAGTAATATATTTGATATCAAATTTTAATCCAAAATATTCAGAAATTTATGCAGTGTTTGGAAATTGGTTGATATATCTAAAAAATGACTTAAGATTTGTGGGGTTTTCTTGTATATATTTAACTAATACATACCCAATGTTTTGGGAATTGAACAATTTGAAGTGATCAAAATCAGTCAAATGGCAAGACTCTATTTGAAAAAAAAAAATGTCTCAAGATTTTGTATATTGACCAGGGATATGATAATTTGTAAATTATTTACTCCTTCCAGTTTCATATGTAAGTCATTTCTAGATATCTCAGCAAAATTTAAAAATATAGTTAAATAATTAATATTACCCAGAAACCAAAAAAAAAACAAACAAACTCAATTTACTCTTATTAAATGCATTATTTTTTTAAAAAATATTTTCTCTCTCATATATAACATTTTACTATATGAATATAAAATTGTAAAAATAAAAATAGAAGAAAGTAATTATAAAATTATTTTTCTATACAAAATGACTTTCGAAAGGAATATCAAATTTTTCTATAAAAAAAAAATCAAACTGTGTCCGTAAGTAAATGGATGGATTCGGTCCCCTCCTTCTGAACATTGTTGTGTGTTCAATTGTATTCAATTGCCTCAATGAAAAATGGGTGATAATGGGTGCACGTGACTTGGTTAAATAAAAAAGAATGAATTGTTTATTTTTTTTTCAAAATAGACATTTATGGAAAAGTGTTGAAAATAAATGGGGAACAAAAATTAGGAAAAGCTAACTAAGGAAGGAAGATGAGATTAGAAAATAGGAGTAGGAAAATTTCTCTCTTCTCTTCTCCATATAATCACCTAACATAAACCAAGAAAATCAATAGAAAATGTCTTTTAAAGAATAAAAAATAATATTCAATATAATCTAAAAAATATGCAATAAATCCTGAAAATTTCCTAAAAACATTTCTTTGCCCTTTAATAATGAATATTACCTATTTATTTCAAACTATATCAAAACATACAAGTGCTAGAAAAAGCCAAGACAAGAAAGGTGAAAGTGTGTAAAATATATGAATTATCATTATAGGACCAAAAATATGTTTTAGCCTTTAATTTAATTACTTTCCTTTTTATCATTGAATTCATTTGTAGAGCATTTCATTTAATTTGTATAAGACATAGTAACATTCACTCCACTTTACTTTGATATATAACAAAATTACAATCATAAATTCGCTTTTGAATTTTTTTAAAAAAGTATAAACG
This sequence comes from Prosopis cineraria, assembly GCF_029017545.1. NCBI lineage: Eukaryota > Viridiplantae > Streptophyta > Magnoliopsida > Fabales > Fabaceae > Prosopis > Prosopis cineraria. Next base: position 21,097,041 of record NW_026555337.1, read on the forward strand.
CCACCTCTTTGAATTGTGAAAACGCAAAGTATATCTAGCTTCTTATATAAAACTTCAACTGTTTTAGTTGTTTCCATTGAAATTTACAAAATATAACATCACAAATCATAAATTAGTTATTTTGTAAACGAGATAATAGTCAATTCATTTTGATTTTTAAAATAACATTATTCCGTAGAAAGTTTTTAAACAGCATCAGAAAAAATGACCAGCCTCAACATATTCATTTTCTCGTTGAATACATCAATCAACTGACCAATACTCCGTCCTCAATATGTGAAACCTTCAGTATTTGGAGCAAAATATATGTCATCTTGTGATGTTAATTACAACTTGCTTTTAAATATAAGCTTTTTTTAATTACTTGCAGGTATTATCTTGTTCAAGTTATAGTGGAGCATTAAATGCAGGTACCTCTCTCAGTAGAAACTTGAATTTTAGTTCACCATATTATGAGGAATTAGCTCCGTATGCTAAACTAAATTCCTGTTAATAAAATATATTTAATATATACAAAATTAACAAATCAGTAATTTTTTAAAAAAATGACAATAAAATCTCTTTGAATTATATAAATAACAATTTGATCTTTTGAAATGTCATAATTATAAAAATTTAAGGCACTTATTATACTCCAATTATAAAAATTATATTTTAAATAGAGATTCAAAAAAAAAAAAAGCACATCTCCAGGCTACTCAATTTCTAACAAACACAATGTGTCCTCGAATAAAAACACTTGAACTTCAGCTGTAAAATTATTTTTCACATATTTTTATTTTTATTTTTATTTTCAATTAGTTTTATTTTTAGGAGAATTACATACAGGTCCCACATAAGAGAATTAATTATTATAAGATTCATTGACAATTGAAATAAGACTAACACAATGTATTGTTATTTTTTTTAATTTAGTTGTCAATGGACCTTGCAATAATTAATTCTCTAGTATGGGACTTTAGTGTAATTTCCCTTTTAAAAATATACATTAAAACATTGATTATATTATTGAATTTTCCCTTAATTTAATATATAGGAAAGTAGTCATTTGTTATCATGAAGTCATCATTTACTTTTGGAGGCATTATGGTCATTTTATAAATATTTGCCCAAAAAAAAAATAATGTAAGTTTAGATGGATTTCAAAATAATTTGGCCAAAAAATATGGACTTTAAAATAACTACCCTATTATATCATCCTCTTTTATCATTTATCTATTTCGTTGAGATTTATTTTTTATCCTTCTTTTAATTTACCCATTATTTTACCAAAAGTAACATGAGATTTTCAGGACTTAAAATTTCGATGGATTATTGTCTATCCACATATAACTCAAAGTTGAAAAGGGTTATTTCAACAATTCATATAAAAAAACTAGCGGTATTTGAATCAATTGGCAAGATAGTTGATCCACCTTAACAAGAGATCTCAAGTTCAAGACTTAGATATGTAGCAATGATTAAATTCTCAGTGAAAAGTATTCCCTCAAAAAGGTGTTCGTAAGATGTTGTCCAAATTAATTTAGATCAAAGAAATGGGATACAAGAATGAAAACAAAAAAATTCATATAAAATAAAATTTATCAATAATTCATATAAAAATTTAAATTATGACTTATTTTATTTTATATATCAAGTTCATGCAGTGTGTGTAAAAGTTAGATATATCTTAATAAATTCAATGTGTATATTTAATATAATGTCCCTAGAACAACTTTTTATTATCATTTATCAATGGAAAAGCATGTGAAGCCAATAAGTTCAATAGGTTATTGGTAGTAGTTATCCAGTCTCGCACCAATTAAAAGTGGAGGACATTAAATTATGAATAAGAATTAGAATAATCTAATTTTCAAATTAAAAAAATAAAGGAAAATTATACAAAACATTGATAAATTTTGAATCATGTTATAAAAAGAGCTAAAGCACAAATTTGCCCCAAAAGATTTTAAGGAGGCACAATTGGTATCCTTTCCATTTTAAGGGCGCAATGTCCCCCTCACGTTTTTTGAAAAAAAAAATTGACAATGTCACCCTGTCGTACCTTTAGGACTCCGTTGACTATCAAGGAGATATTTTGACTATTAATTCATGAGCTGGCAAGACACATGGCTTGCAAAATCTGAACACATCACTTGCCACATCTGAGGCTATTTTAAAAATTTAAAAACTCAAACCCACGGTGTTCTTGATCTTCTTCAGTTTTTCCAGAATTGAACTTCCTTAGTTTCTTCCTCCTCCTCCGTGGCCGACAACCCCCATTTGGGTAGATTCATCGATGACCACAACTCGCAAAGGAGGACAACCATGACCACCTTGAACTAATGAGCAGGGAGATCGAAAATCTCCATCAAGCAAATGGTATGGCATCCATAGCAGTAATTGCCAATGGTGGGTTCCTCTTCCTCCCACTCTTGATGCTGCACTTCTTCTGCCGGATCTACCTGTCTCTCTCTCTCCCCCCTTGGTCTGGTTTCTACTTTCTAGTTTTGTGAACAAGTTTGAAGATGTTGGGTTCTGGGTTTATGAATAAAAATGAATTGATTGACCCAACCTCCAGATTTGAAACATGACCCATTTCCTTGCCAAATTCATTGAACAAATCAAAGGAGCTTTAGTCATCGAACAAATTAGAGATGGAGTTGAGGAATGGGTCCGTTGGTTTATGGGTATTTTTGTTCTTTTTGAGGATTGATGTTCTTGTTTTTTTTTTTTCTTGTTCTAGCTTTCCGAAAGTGCAATCCTTGCTGCTATTCTTCTCAATATGAGATGAGGATTGATTGTGTTTTTTATTTTTTCCCCTTGGGTTCTGGTTCTTCGTTATTGGATTTTTGCCCCTTATGATTTTTTTCAACCTTTTGGATTGTGTTTGTTATTTTTTCTTGTTTTTCTTCCGGTTCTTGGTTATGGTTCTAGTTCTTTGATTTTGGTTCCTTGATCACACACAGTTTCATAGCTTGGGTCTTGCTTGATGAGGATTGCTGTTCTTATTTGTGTTCTTCATTTTTGGGTTTGTCATTGATTAAAGGTAGAAGGAAAAAAAAAAAAAACAAGACTGAATAAAAATATTAAGAATGGGTCACACTTTCACATTTGGACCTCCACGTGGCCCACCAACTAAGCATTTAACGAGCAGAATTAAAAGTTAACGGTCAATGCAGTCAAACCGTCAAATTAGGGAAAAATTGTATGATTTTAAAAAACATGAAAGTGACATTGTGCCTTTGAAAAGGAAAGGATACCAATTGCACCTCCTTAAAATCTTCCAAGGTAGATTTGTACTTTAGCCCTTATAAAAATGACATATAACAAGTTGATGTAGTATGAAAATGTCATATGCTAATAAATTGTCACAAATTAGGCAGATATATATATATATATATATATTAGTTGTAAAGAGTAATGACTGTGTATAGATATGTCATTGTCTCATTGACTTGGCACTATCTTGTTGACTTGGACTTTCTAGTCAATGAAGGTCTGCTTAATCATTCATTCAATATTTAATATACAAAGTAACCTAAAAATTTAAATAACATAGAATGTTACCAAAGTCATTTAATACATATTGGTTCATATTTTCATAATAGAAGAATGCTTGTGAGAAATAAAAAAACAATAATTTGACCAAACGCTACAAAAAGAAATTATTTACCTATATATCATAGTCTACACCTTCATAAATATTTTTCTAAATACTACAAATTTGAATCTCATCCAGTATCAAATCAATATCCATTTTTATAATACAAAACATAAACTTTATTGACAATAAAGATTATCTCTCTTGAAGTACTATGTAATAACCCAACAACAACAACAACAACAACAACAACAATAATAATAATAATAAAATTAAGTGTATAAGTTTGTATTTTAATAGTAATTATAATATTTTTTGGAATTATTATGACTAGAAGGAAAGTTGTAGTGGCAGCTGAGCAACTATTCTTCCAACGGGTCTGAAGTTTGAATCTGGCTGAAGCAAAATGAAATTTTTTTTTTTTTGCTTTCAAAAATTACCAAATTACCCTTCTGAAAATCTGATAAAAATCTTCCCTTTGATTTTTTCGGAGAGACCAACAGAGAGGGAAGAGGGGCTCTGATTTTTCTGTTCTTCCAATCTTTTGCTGCACCTTCGTCCTTGTCTTTTTCGCCTGTGATGGTTGCCCGCGTGTTCGCTGCCATCATCTCCTCATGCTGTTGCTGTGTAAGAGCTGAATCTCTGGTGTTTGCTTCTGCTTCGTCCACACTGGTTAGTATTCATGGCTTTTTTTCTTTCTTTATTCCAGATTGTGAGATAGTTTTTCTTTGCTATTAGTATGATTACATTGTCCTTCATTTTCACTGTTCATACGCGAGATTTCCTCCTTCTTGTTCTGTTCGTGCGATGTGAGCTATTTAAGGTAGAAGCGTTGAATTTTTCTCTTGATCATTGAAGAATCTGCACTATGAGAATTGATTAGTGGCTGTGGGAGGTTCATAGATTGTTTGCTGTCATTTTCCCCTGCATCCATTGTCTCCTTTTCTTCCCATGTTAGCTAATGTTAATAGAGGCAAAGAAGTATTGAGCTCACCTATTTCAAATTGTTTTTGTGCGTGAAAGACTGAATGGATGGTTGAAGTTACATAATTCTTAGTGTGTATGTTTTGCGGTTACTCGTACTATTTTAAGGAAGAGGAAAATTCAAATTTGAGCTAGAAATTATCTTAAAGCTTGATAATAATATACATATAGATCAACTTTTGAGTTAAATTCATCTCTTGTTTAAATTGGTTGATAATGAAGAATTGGTTAGGATTATGTTAGAAGAGATGAGATATAAAACTTGAGAAATGATGAGTATAAGATGGTTGTTGAAGTGCTTATTAGCAGAAGTTGAACTTGCTTTTTTTATATATTTATGGAGATTTATTAATTCTTGTGGGAAGTATGAAATTTAATTTGGATGTTGGAACGAATATTTGTCTATGAAATTTATAACGTGATTTTTGAATTTTTGAAGATGGATAGTTGTTGGTGAAATATTGAATGCTAGCATTTTTATGAGTAGATTGAAAATGATTTATGTTCGGTGCCTTGACCAAATACTAGTGAAGATTTAAAGAAAAAGTTTCAAATGTATTATAGTTTAATATTGGTGGTGAGTGAGGTTGGAAAAAGGAATTATTATGCTGGTTGAGGATTAAATAAAATTTTAATATGATTTATAGGGAGTTTGCAAGAGGAGAATTTTGATTAAAGTTGAGAGGAGAAATTTGAATTTTGGATATTTCAAGTAAGTGAATAGCATCCCATATAATTATTTATTAATAATCATTTATTGAAATATTTTATTTTTATGAATTATTTTAGTTTTAGAAATTTTGGAACAATGATGAAGTACAATTACATTATGATATGTGCATTTATTTTTCCTCATGAAATATATTTTTCTAATATTGATGAAGGCATCTTTGTTTATTGAATTTCAAAATTTCTTGGTTACACAATTAATGCAAGTTTGTATAGTTGCTCTAATGTATTAACTTTGCAAGTTTTATATATTTGAAATAATTCATTCAAGTTTGATATTGAGAATAAAAATTTTATTTCAAAAATAATTATTTCTCTCACATGTTTGAAATGTGATTTCTAAGAGGACTCTAGACAAAACACTGCTGCTAACGGTAATTCTGTTAGCCCATGGCTCACTGTGGTTAATAACTAGCTAGTTTATTTCGTGGGCTTTATCCTCATGTTTGTTATTCTTGGGCTTTATACCCACGTTTGGTTTTCGTGGATTGAACCACATTTGTTACTTATCCTCGTGAATTGTGTGTCCACGTTTGTTTCATAGCTCAGGCTGCGTTTAGTTACTCATCCTCGTAGACTGTGTGTCCACGTTTGTTTTTGTGACATAAGCCGTGTTTGGTTATTTTACTCTCGTGGACTGTATGTCCATGTTTATTACCCATTTTGTTAAGTCCTCACAATTCTAAATTTGGATAAATTTATATATTTGAAATTTTAATGGTTTCAGTTGCTACTATGTTATTTCGATCCACCTATGTATAAATTATTTTTCTTCTACTATGATGACATAAAGTGCTTTCAGTGTTTTCAGTTTAATCTCATTTTGATGGTTATATTGAAGATTTATAAAGTTATTGAGTATATTATATTGAATTCCCATCCTTCCCACTAATTTACAAAAATTGACTGAAATTATTATTTTAAATTCTATCTTTGGGGATGCTATTCACTAAAAAATTTATTTTGGTCTAAGATCCGTTATCTGATGTTGATCCTACTACTGACCTCTGAAGGGCAATATAGCTATATTGGGTGAAAATCTTGTATGGTACTGTCACCTTTTAATGTAAATATTTCAATCTTATGTATTTTAATTTAGATGAAAGATTAGTTGCTCCACATAGATTGTTCGTAGAACTTTATTTTGATTTATATATTGTTTCCTGCCTGAAAGGAGCTGAGCTCTTGACTAATATAATATTTCATGAAAATTTGTGTTGTAGAATTTTCAAGAGATCCTATTTATGGGGGAGATTCTGTCAAAATTTCTACAAAAATGTTAAAACTTTGTTATGACAATTAGTATTAAAATGTTAAAATTTCCATATCGTTTGATTATTTATTTTTTTAAAATGAAAGGAATTTTTATTTTGAGGCTTTGGGAATGCGCAATGTAGTTCCCATCCATACTGATCACCCTCTATTTTCGGGATGTGATATACTAAGGGAAAATGAAATAAGGAAATTAATTATTTCATTAGTCTATTTATAAGTTAAACTTCTATATTTATATGTTAAAATTCAATATTTATAAATGAATAAGATTTGCAAGTAATTCATTTCCTTAGTTGGAACCTATATATGTCATCCTCCCTAAATAATATGTATACAAAGTTATACAAAGTTAAATAATGCAACTCATCCATTAGTTTTGATACAACATGAGGTTGTGGGTTCTAGTTCTTATAAATGCAAAAAAAAAAAAAAAATCTTCAAAATAGCTACAACCAATTGGGTTTGATAATATTTGAATCTAACCTATTCAGATAATCGTATCAGAAAATAGTTTAAAAGAATATGAAAGATGAGAGAAATTGAGGGAGGAATAAATAATATCTAAGTATTCTTTTATATATATATATATAAACAATTAATTAATCTATAGAGAAGCCTAGCTAGCATGAAAAATGTGAGCTTTGCGAGACCCACTTATTGAAGTAGACACCCCACATTGTGAAGTCCATGAGAAGCCCAAGATGGGGTCTAAGGCACCACAAGGGAGTCAAAAAAACCCAAATCATAAAAAAGAATGGGAAAAAAGAGAAAGCATTAATAATGTATCATATTGAAATTTAAAGTGGAGAACAAAAGGTTTATCCATTTCTAATATGGCAAACTAAAAAAAAGTTAATACAACAAATCCTCAAAGAAATATAATTTACTTGAAATTAACTGAAACGACGCCTTGATCTTCTCCTACAATTTTTTCCAGGAGATTCAAAATGTTTGGGAAAAAGAAAAGGAAAGTTTCAGAAAATGATATAATAATCAGGCAGTTGCTGCACATCATGTATTTTGTGTAGCTGAAGATGATATAACTAAACTAAACTAACTAATTAATGAGGTAGACTTGATTTTATAAACATGTGTTTGGTCCAGCAAATGAACCTTCATCGTCTGGTGAAGGAATAAAAACATGGGAAGACACGTGTTTTGGATTCAAATCAGTTCACATTGGTGGATTAATCTTTTCTTAGCAGTACATATAAGTAAATAGTATACTGATTTTCCACCCTTGAAGGTGACAAGTCTTGGGAAAAGTGTACTTAATATATATAACCCAAATCTCAGCCTTGTGGTATTTTGCTGAATAAAGGCTGAAACAAAATCATCAGCCTTGCGGAGAAAAAGGTAGAAGTTTATTTCCTTATAGAATTCATCAAATTTAGAACAGGAATTTGTATGTTGTTATTAACTAGTGGATAACATAAATGGTGACGAAATTCTTAGGCGGAATTAATGTCGAGCCATTGTAGGAAAGACAAATTATTGATTCATATGATTAAAAAGAAAACAAAAATCAACAACAATAGTTTTTAAAAGCATAATTTTAAAAAATCATGTTCAGTTCATCATTTGTTAAATCCTACAGACTGTATAAGAAATTATAAAAGAAACAAGGTGCTTGATATCTGCCCCTTATTCTTGTTTCTAATGGGCCTAGACCATTGGGATATAGCACAAGTATGCAGACCATTTTATAATTCATCATTCGCTTTGATACCATCAAAACATCATCCATCTTTTAAAGAAATTAAAATAAAAAGGATAAAAAGAAAAGAAAAGAAAAGGCCTATGTTCAAAGCCTAATGGTTTAGGCATGGAATGAAATGGATCATTGAGAGGATGAAGGAAGTTTCAAATGGAATTGTCTAATTGCCTTGTAAATATATATACGTACATACAGAACAAACAAATGATGTAAGAATGGATTGATGCCATGTCTCGAATGCCATTTTGAGTAATACAATAGCAGTAAATTGTTAATGCTTCAAAATTAATAGTGATTTAGTTAAGGCTTGAAGGAACATACAGGCCAGAAGATAAAAGAATCAAAAGGGATTGGTTATGTTGCTAACAGAATTGATGATTCCTTTTATATGTGTGTAAAAATATTTTAAGATTGGCGCAAACTTCACTTCTATCTTCACTATTTTAAGATTGTATATTTGTGATCTTCCTCTCTTTATATATTTGAAGTTTTATCCTCTGTTCGTTGTCTTATAAGGTTAAATCATTGACACTGACAAATATGGACACATATTCCATATCATGTTATCATCCTCTAATTTCAGTATTTGACAACAAAATACGCTCAAATACCAATAATACATTACCCACAGCCACATGTGAGCCACGATTAAAAGTATTGTTCCAGCTGCACTTTCTAATTAAAGCATTTATATAAGGCCACCTAAATGAACAATAGTTACTTATTTGGTTGAGCAGACAATATTTATTTGACTATCTCCTGCCCAATGCACGTAATCCACCACGTCCCATAATGCCCAAGCTATATATGTTATAATCATGTTACTACTCTCGGTATTGAGTGTATTCTGTTGTCAGATATTGAAATTAGAGGATAATGACATGATATGGAGTATGTGTCCATATTGGAAAACAACTTTTTTTTTTTTACTTGAAAAAGAGCCATATTTTATTGATATGAAAATCTTATAATATATATAGATATATATAATAGACCCTTCAAATAACTAATGAACATACTAAATCTTAACAGGATAAATTATCTTAACAGATAATATATCATAACAGACACTATGCGAATGCCCAAAGAAAACCAAAATTACAATATCATAAAGTCATGCATGCATATTTCCTAAGGTTTTGATGTCATTAGAATTTATTGCTTTGTAATTTTTTCCCAGAAATTAATGTGATCGCAACTCTCCACTTCCTATTAGATGCTTCCTATAATCGCACGTAAAGCCTCAAACCCATCTTCCTCCATGACTATAATAATAAAAATGATAATTTTCACCACCTGACCAATAAGAACGAGAAGTTGAAACGGCAAAAAGCTGGGAATTATACACATAAACGCATAGAACTATTATAAAAGTTAACTAATGTACCTTATATAGTTATAAGAGTTGAATGAACAAAAATTGTTCATTGTTTTTTAAAGGTGCCCTTGATTTTCTTTCCCCTTAAAGTAAATCTAATCCTCTTCAGTACATATAAATTAAAGAGTCAAACCTAGCAGACTTAATTGACGATTAATTAAATTAGTATTTAAATTTTACATATTTGAATTTAAATATAGTTAAGCGAAAATGTACTATGCGCACTATTTGCTTTTACTATCCAAAGGCATCCATTTGGTTTTTTTTCAGTGAATTATTTTCAAATTTTAATAGAGTTGGGATTTTGTGCGTGGACTAAATCCTCACATTGACTATATGTTGACACATGGCTAGAGAATGTCAATTTGATTAAGTCAACACTGGGGAATGATTTTTGACAATGAAAATAAAATCACATTGAATACAGGTTGACACGTGGCTGGAGAATTTAAAATTTAAATTTTTATTTTATATTTATTAAAATAAAATTTATAAAAAATATAAATTTTTTAATAAATCTGTCAATCACTAATATGGCCAATACACATTTAATCTAGACAGTCTAATTTAATATTAAAAATATTATAATTTTATAATTTGACTGTCTAGATAAAATTTAAACAGTTAAGATATAATTTAAGTGACCTAATTTAATATTAAAAGATTTATAAATTTTACAAATTAACCATTTAAATATATTCTGAATAGTCTAGATTTAATATTAAAAATGTTTATATTTTTATATTAATAAATAAAATATTTAAAATTTCTTTAAATGAACAACAGAGATTATTTTAAAGTAAAATGAAGGGCTAGGATTGCTCCTAGATTGATGAGCACAGAATGCAGACCTGACATTTTGTGGCCAAAGGACTTTTGATCAAACCCGTTGACCGGTTTCAAAATTTCATATATATCTTGTTTTTAACTATTTATTAATTAATAATCAGACCTGTTCGCATTATAAATCATTTGTTCCCTAAATGGAATTTAAATTCAGTTATGTTTTCATTTTTACATAGGAAGCCCTTGATTTTGGGACTTGATTGTGTTCGGCTTTCTGAGCAGCGCTACAAGTTTTGCCATTTTTTTGTCGCTACTTGAGGAAGTATCTTCCCGGAAAAAAAAAAAAATCTATTATTGGCAATATGAGAATTCTTTATCCCTCCTTGTGCATGTTGCGACTTGATCGCTGTATATTTTTCTAAAAAAATTATGGCATGTTGTAGCGTTTCACCCCTGAATCGCTACAGCATGTAATGTATATGTAACATCTTCAAGAACAAAATTTTTACCAAGAGGTTCCGTTTTATAGACCGCTCGTCTCCATCAATTTTAGCATTTTCCTAATAATCAAAACACTACCTTTGATTTTAGGTAGCATTGGATCTTATAGCATTTATCAATTGCTATTAAAATAAAAATAAAGATAAATAAATGATACAAGAGCCTTTTTTGGTAGCAGTGGAGGGACTAAGAGATACCAGATTCATTTTCCAGGCACCACGTGAGTGGGGAGCGGTTTGAGGGGGGGGGGGAGAGTTCTTTTCAACATTCATGGATCTAGAAAGAGTGTGGCGTGAGAAAATGAAAAACCAGCCTCCAACATCCATCTTAAAATTCACATGCAAATACATATTTTTTATCTACTCAATCTAAATTTTCATTTAATCTCAAAAGTTACTCAAGATTCTAAGTTTAAAGGAAGAACATAACTGAGAGAAAGTTTAAGAACTCAATGATTTTGGAAGCTTGGAGTAAGATAAGCTTGATGTTCTCGAAGAGAAAATGTGATATTAGAAAACTATCTAGATATTTCAAAGTTTATGAGTAGATGTTTTTGATGTAGTAATAATTAATGATTACAAGGTACCCAGTTGATACTCATTCAAGATAGAAATAAGAAAATAAATGTAGTTATTTTTCTCTAAGCTTTGTATTTTTTTTTCAATGATTGTTATTGCTGGACAGGGGTTGTAAAGTCACAGTTCTGTTGTTTCTAAATACGGTAAGAAGCGAAATTCATTTACGAAAGGGGTTGGAATTTTGAGAAAGGAGATGGGGGAAATTTAATGTGAAATGTATGAATTATGAATTTATTTGGATATATGCAATGATTTAGTGGTGTTGTATAGTATCAGTTAGGAGATTATTCTTGTTTTAATATTTTATTTACCAAATAAAAATTATAAAAATTTAATATTAAATTTGGACTAATACAACCATGAAATTGAACAATGCTAATAAAACAATATAAATTTATCAAAATTTGTACTAACCATAGAATATAACAATTTCAAGTAATGGTACAATTATGTAAAATGCTTTTTAAAGAATTAATATAGAAATGATAAATTTAATATAAATTTAGGAGGGCTTTATCAGAACAATTAACAAGTATGAACACACAATCCATGTGAGAAAATAACCAATCAAGTATGGACATACAATCTATGAGGATAAGTAACCAATCAAAAACAACTAAAAGCCATGAGATAAGCACAGCAAAAGTCATTAATCAAGAGCAGGCATGGTGCCCATGAAAATAAGCATGAGTATAGTGCTCACGAAGTACTATCCCTTTGATCCATATGTGTTGGTCTTTACACAAGGCTAGTACCCTGTTAGCTAGATGTACCATGATACACCAAGGGCTAATAGAATTGTCATTAGCACCCAGCACTCTAAACTCAATCTCCCTAATAAAAACCAAGCATGTCGAGAGCAAGAAAGCGATTTCAAAATTTTCATCTTCAACCATACTATTTAACTATTAATTCCCATTGTCCAAATTCATCTTCATATCAAACATGAAATTAAATAATTAAGCTATAATAATATATTATTGGTAAAATCAAGACATGATCATCAATAAAACAATTATTATAAAAATTGAATTGAAAAAAATATTAATATAATTTACAAGGGAATGATATCAAAATTCAAATTAGGAAATTTTTATAATTACATTACTAGAAATTTATTTGAAATATTACCCACTCACTTGAAAGTTTCCAAGATTCTAAAACTTGACCCCTCAAATTCTCACTTATTTCAGTGATGTCCTAAATAATTTAACACATAATCCAACCATTCTCATGTCATTATAAATTTTCTTTCATATAATAAACAAGCAAAATTAACATTCAAAATCATTGATAATCCCTAAAATTTCTCATTAATCCGTTAATTTTTTACTAAACCCTTCAATAACTTCTATCAAGTAATCAATAATATTAGGCAACATTCAGCCAATACTATTAATACAACTCCTATTCTGAGCTTAATAAAATTCTAATTATTATTTAGTCTAATAATTTTCCTCTAGTTGCTATACAATTTGAATGGGTAGATCAACTTACAATTTATATGAAGACATATGTTTTCTCAATTTGCATGTAACATTCCTCTTAGCTCTACTATAAAATTTAACAATCTAATTTGTACTAACAAATCTTTCAAACATATTCACAAAGTACTATGAGAATATTTACCATTAAATAAATCATGAGGCAAATGTCCAAGAAAATTCAAAACAATTTTTAATATTTAATTTTTTCATCAATCTTTTACTCTATATTAATAAGATAGCATCCAATATTCTCTAAAATAGCTCCTAAATTCTTCATTCAAGCATTTTCACAAGCATCTTGAGGGCATTGAATTTCAGCTCATAATAATCATTTAGATATTTAATCAACTTCCTATATAAACTTTATCAACAACATTCATCTTAACACCAACTAAAATCATGCACAGCATCAACCAAAATTACCACACAATTTCAATAGAAAATCATGACAGCAACTAAGAAAAACATGGACGCATTCGGTTCAGGGAAGAAGAAGGATGATTCACACTGCTATTAAAGTCATCCTCACGTAAGAAGGAAGAATCAACGCCTTACCTCAGCCAAAGCACAGTAATAGTTGCAACACCATGGTTCACAGACTACACAAAGAAGAGGAGAAGAGCTTCAGCTTGGCTGCCTCAAGAGGAGGAGACGAAGCTGAAATTACAGACCAGAAAAGAGGAAGGATTTGAGCTTCCTAAGCGCGCACACACATGGACGTCCAGCAGCTGAGGAGGAGAAGAAGATAATAAAAGGAAAGAGATGAACACACACGCACCTCTGTCAGTACGCAACAGGGAAGAAACAGAGGAGAGGTTCAGCTACGGCACTTAACAGAAACAGACGAATAGCAAAGGGGGAGGGAGTGGACGAATTTTCGGCAAGGAGAAGACATAAACACCAACGGCGAGGGTGAAGATAGTGCAACGAGGAACAGAAGAGAAACAGAGGAAAGAACGCAAGCTCTCTCACTCACTCTGCTCTGCGCAATTGACCGACGAAGGAGGAAGGGGATATTGAAATAATAAGTTCATTGGAAAAATTACAAAACAAGACCCAAGGTTTGAGAAAATTTCAAAATAATACCCTCCCAGACCTTTGTATTATTGATATTATAATATTTTTTATAAATAAATAACAAGGGTCACTTTAATACTTTCTCCATATAAGTAATCAGTACAAATTCTACTAGGCCAATATTCCTCATGTGCTATAACTAAAATAATTAAATAAAATATCAATAGGGAAGGAAAATTGTTTAAGTTAAATTTTTGAGTTATTACATATTAAGTCATACCACCAAAATTTTCTTCATGCAAAGTCACACGCATATCTACTTGCAGCAATGAGAAAGGAACTGATTAAATTATGAATGGTAATTATATACTTAAAAATGGTAATCATAAATAAGAATAACAAATATTATGAAATCTATCGGGCCTGCTTTACTTTGCCGCCAAGCTAACTTCCACATCATTTTGGACTTGTGATACCAGCCATGACTAAAGAAACCTTCAACAGTCATAAGTGAATTATAATTTTTCTGAAGATACACTACAAACATGAAATCAAAATAATAAATATGATTATGTTGAATATATTAAAAATATCAAAAAAAAGAACATCGTTCCCATTTTCTGTATTAATGTTCTGAACTTACTTAATAAAGGAACATTAATAGTTTTGTTAAAATATTTTAAATGTTTATTTATAAGATACTTCACTCAATTACCTCATGTATAATCCATGCAATGCATGTGAGCCAATCTAATTTTATAGATATATCGACTATTATTAGATTGGGAATTTTCAATAAATCAATTTGCTTATACATTTGAGTTCATGACAGGAGCACTGTTGATTCATTTTTATAACTATAATTATTAATATACTTCATTGAGAAAACGACACACAGTAGTTAATTCTGTTTGAAATAGTCAAAATCTATTTCACGAAAAAAAAAATTAAATGACAATAGTCAAAAGCTATTTGCCTGTACAAGTCAATTAAAGGTAATTTCCCAGCAAAAATGGCAATGTAATATAGGACAACAGAGTAAATTTATTAGTCCATTTTAATAATTTTTGAGGTTATTTGTTCTCATTTTCTAGTTCATTATGATTAAAGTTAACTTTTATTAATAATAGAAGTCATTTGTTCTGTTTTTAAAAATTAAAAAAAAAATGCATCACTTGTGCGTTGAACACCTACTGTTATTCTTGAGCCAACAAAAATTCCTAAGCTCCCCTGATGATGTGAGTGTAGCAGAGAAAGGAAGAGTAACACGCTTCTCCTGTGGTTTATTCATCTCCCCAGCAAGCCTTAGAAGGCAACTCTGCGATTTTACTTTGTTAATTAGAGATAGAAATTTAGCCAGAAAGACTACATACGTTGAAGATGGAGGCTTTGCAGAGAAAAGACAGTGCCGTGTAAGAGAGGAACATGTGGCAAATCTGAAAGCTGTGTGACTTTGGTCTGAATTTCAGGATTGCGTTCACAGATCCATCTGCGATAAAAAGAGCAGTGGGTCTTTGGACGAAGGAGAATTTTGGGGGAGGCAGAGAGGGAGGACCCAAAAAAAAGTGTGAAGTTGAGAGAGGACGAAACAGAGGGAGAAGGAAGGAGAGATTGAAGGAGGATCCCAGTTTGAAGCACGGGACAACACTCAGAGAGAGGCAGAGAATGGCTGAGCGTTGGAAGGAGGAGGAAAAAGGAAAGAAAGAAGAAGGTAGAGAGGAATGTAGCAAAAGAAAAGATAAGGCATCCAATTTGGACTTCATATAAGTTTGTTCCTAGTTTTATAAAACCCATTTAATTTCATCCTGGATGAGATTGTGGACTAATACGTGTTTCTGCTTTTGGAATGACATGTGTGGGCACCAATCTGTCAAGTGTTACTTGACTTTGCTGAAAGTCTGTTTTTTTATCATTGAAATCTTGTTTGTTTTTGCTGCAATTTAGGATTTATGACATCATGAAGGGAAGTTAAATATATGCTTCTTGGTGGGTTGGAGTATGGTCATGTTTCGGATAGAATTTAAATACAAACTGATTACTCTAAATAGTTTAGATTTAATATTAAAAATGTTTATATTTATATATTAATAAATAAAATATTTAAATTTCTTTAAATGAACAACAGAGATTATTTTAAAGTAAAACAAAGGGCTAGAATTGCTCCTAGACCGATGAGCATGAAATGCAAACGTGACATTTTGTGGCCAAAGGACTTGATCAAACCTGTTGACCGGTTTCAAAATTTCATATATTTTTTGTTTTTAATTATTTATTAATTAACAATGGGGACCTGTTCGCATTATAAATCATTTTTTCCTTAAATGGAATTTAAATTCAATTATGTTTTCATTTTTACATAGGAAGCCCTTTATTTTGGGACTTGATTGTGTTGGGCTTTCTGAGCAGCGCTACAAGTTTTGCCATTTTTTCGTTCTTACTAGGCACTAGAGGAAGTATCTGCCAAAAAAAAAAATCTATTATTGGCAATAAGAGAATTGTTTATCCCTACTTGTGTATATTGCGACTTGATCGCTGCATCTTTTTCTAAAAAAAATTATGGCATGTTGTAGAGCTTCACCCCTGAAACGCCACAGCATGTCATGTACATGTAACGTCTGCAGGAACAAAATTTAAAAAACCAAGAGGTTGCATTTTATAGACCGCTCGTCTTCATCAATTTTAGCATATTCCTAATAATCAAAACACTGACTTTGATTTTAGGTAGCATTGGATCTTATATCATTTATCAATTTCTATTAAAATAAAAATAAATAAATGATACAAGAGCCTTTTTTGGTAGTAGTGAAGGGACTAAGAGATAACAGATTCATTTTTCCAGACAACAACGTAAGCGGGGAGAGGTGGGGTGAGAGAGAGAGAGTTCTTTTCAACATTCACGGATCTAGAAAGAGTGTGGTGAGAGAAAATGAAAAACCAGCCAATTAGTGTCCAATATCCATCTTAAAATTCACATGCAAATACATATTTTTTATCTACTCAACCTAAGTTTTCATTTAATCTCAAAAGTTACTCAAGATTCCAAATTTAAAGGAAGAACATAACTGAGAGAAAGCTTAAGAATTCAAAGATTTGGAAAGTTTGGAGTAAGGTAAGCTTGGGGTTCTCAAAGAGAAAATGTGATATTAGAAAACTATCGAGATATTTCAAAGTTTATGAGTGGATATTTTTGAGGTAGAAATAATGATTTCATGGCACCCAGTTGGTACCCACTCAAGATAGAAATAAGAAAATAAATGTAGTTATTTTACTCGAAGCCTTGTATGTTTTTCGATGATTGTTATTGGTGGACAGGCGCTGTAAAGTCACAGTTTTGTTGTTTCTAAATTACGTGAACAAGAAAACTTCATTTAGGAAAGGGATTGGAATTTTAAGAAAGTAGATGGGTGGAATTTAATATAACAAGTATAAATTATGAATTTATTTTGGATACATGCAATGATTTAGTGTTGCTGGACGGGAGATTGTTTTTTCGTTTTTAATATTTTATTGACCAAAATAAAAATTATAAAAAAAATTAAATATTAAATTTGGACTGTCTAAAGTACATCTTGATAATCAATTTACAAAAATTATAAAAAATTAATATTAAATTAGACTTTCTAAATTAAATATGTACTATCCAAATTGATGATAAACAAATTTATTAAAAAAAATTATTTTAATAAATGTGAAAAAATATAAATTTATATTAAAAATTTTAAATTTGCACTGTCCAGTCACAGAATTTTTTTGTTTTTATTTTTTAACGAAAGGGGTGTGCAAATTTTTTGCTTTGCACCGAAGACCATCTAGTTAACCATCTTGATCACCATGAAGTGCTTTAAATTTTTCTCTAGTTTTAAAATTTTTGATTGATTCAAATTAAAGTATAAAAAAAGAGGTTTATTTTCAAATCATAATTATTCTTTTTATAATTTCCAAGAGACAAAGGGGTAAAACGATGCCACTGTTAGAAAAGATAGCAAAGCTCCTTATATTACAGATTAGATAAAGATTCAAGAAGACATTTTTACCCCCAAAAAAAATTATTCTAGAAGACATGTTATATATAAAGACAAAGGAAGTGTAAATACATTTATTATAAATTTATGGCATAATTCATCTTCACCAAAGCAACTTTGTCAAACATTTGATAAACTAATGAGATTGGGGAATGGGGTCATGCATTTTTTAAGGGGTCTGATGAATCACGTGGGTTGAATTCACCAACTTGGATCCGTTTTCTTTTCTTTAGAAGCAGTTGGCAACATTTGTGTGATATTTTAAAGAGATATAAGTAAAGATGTCAAACGCTAAGATTAGGAATTGTTGATAGAAAGAGATGTGTAAGATCTCAAAAGTGAAGGATGGGGAATTTCTGGTTAGAAGAAGCAGACCAAAAGCTTGCTATAGCTACCCATTGCTTTTCCTATTGAAATTGTTGATAGAAAAATTAGGAATTTCTTGAGTCTAAGCTTTAGGGTGTGATGAATATAAGTTTAGGCTATTTACCGATAAAATTTAAGCTATTTAATCATTAATTAACATTTAAAATTTATATGATTGAGTTTAGATATATTTAAGTGAAAAGGTACTTTATACACATGGTGGTCACGCCCGCACTGTCACGTTTTTTCATTCCATAGGCATCCCTTAGGTTTTTATAAGCTACTTCTAACTATTTTATTAAAATTAGTGTGAGGTAATTGAATTATTGATGTTGTCTAAAAAAGATAAAAAAATTTCCTAATTTAATTTATCCTTATTAAATATATCAAATTTAGAAACATTTTCTCTTCAATTTGTAACATTTTAATATATTCATAAAAAATTGTGAAAGGGTAAAATTGAAATAAAACCATTAACGATCCATCTTATTCTACAAAATGACTTAAAAATAAAGAACTACATAATTTTTTTTCTCTCCATCTAATCAGAGCATTAAGACTTTTACAACAATAAAATTATAAGCCATTTGGTTTTTACAAGCCACTTTTAATTATTTTATTAAAATCAATATGAAATAGTTAAATTATTGATGTTTTCTTAAAAAAATTTCCTAATTTATTTTTATAATGACCCACGAATTTAATTAAAATTAAAATTGATGGTAAGATATTTTAATTATGTTTTTATATATTTTGGAGTAGTTTAATAAGAGCGAGTGGGTGACTATATAGGTTCTGACTTTGAATCTCCAAATTACCATATTGCTCTTTTAAAAACAGAGAAGAGAGTGAGATCAGAAAAAGAAATCGCACACTTTACTCTCCTCTCCTTCTTCATCTTTGAATGTTCCATAGCCAGGAGAGAGTAAGAGTTCAACCCATCGTTCTTCTCTCCCTCCCCCAGTTTTCCATTCCGGCTTAGCGTCCGAGAGAGAGAAGTGAGAGACGGCTTAAGATCCCCACTTTTGTTACACTCTTCTTCTTTCCCGTCTTCACTTCGGCCTTGGCAATCTGTTGCTGAGGAGCGAGAATCGAAAACATTGGCCTAAAAAAAAAAAAAAAAAACAGAGAGAATCGAAAACCTCACCTTCCCATCTTTCTTCTCCTTCCATCTTTCCGGTCACTGGTGAGGGAGCCGAGAGTCTCCATACATTCGTCTGTTGACCGCTTCAAGGGGTTCCACAAAATCCCGATTCTTGCTTCTTCCTCCTCCCCTATTTGTGTGGCCGTCATTCAGGTACCATTAAGAGCTTCATTCTCCCTCATCTACAATGATGTAAGTGTAAGGCTATAAGTTATAACCTCTCCCTCTTTCAGTGTTGTTAAAGGCAAAAGGCATGCTCAAGGTCCAAAGCTTGTCACCTCCCAAAAATTAGATATGACCGGTACAGGATATATGTACAAACCTATATCCCTTAAGCTTTGATTAAGAAAACTTTAATATGACATTTTAATTTATTTAAAATAGGATGGAAAAACATTATAACATTTTTAAATAAATAAAATATTCATAACTTTTTGCAAAATCTTCGACAAAACCTTTCCTATAAATAGAATTTCTCAAAGTCTTTAAAAAAATCAACATACAATCCAAATTAAAAATACAAAACTCTGCTCCTCCACAATAGATAGACAAATAAATAATATATCATAATCCTATCTCTAGTTTACGTGGAGCATCTAATTATAATTTTAAAGTATAATACATAATTAAACATTTACATCAAAAGGAAGGTATTCTCAAAAAGTCTTCTTATCAATTCAACAACGAGCCCCTCAAAGATCAACAGGAGGTAAATCATCGGCTTTGCCATTTGGGTCCAAAACTATTTTCAGTGAATAACGTTCCAACAATAAGTAATTGATCATGAATAAAAGGAAAGTTTGAAATAATTATATAAGTTAAAGAAACGATGATTTTCATAAAAATTCAGTGAACTTCAAAATAAAATGGCTCTATATAACTTTAAATAAAATTTTGAACTATTAAATTATCAGATGAAATATTATTGTCACTTGATTTCAAGAACGCAAATAAACAAAATAAATAATTATAAATAAATTACTAAAAAAATAAGTATGAGATGTAAAATCACCAAATAATCTAATTTATGATTATAGAGACTTATCAGAATAATTAGCAAATGTGGACACATAATCTACGAGAGTATATAACCAAACGCAACTTATGTCACGAAGACAAATATGGATATATAGTCTATAAGGGTAAATAACCAAACATAATTTGAGTTGTGAAACAAATGTGGACACATAGTCCACAAGGATAATGCTACCCAAATGCGGTTTAAAACATGAAATAAAACGCGAGTATTAGACCCATGAACAATAAACATGAGAACAAAGCTTGCAAAAATCAAATTAGCTAGTCATTGACCATAGTGCATCAAGGGCTAACAAAACTACTGTTAGCAACCAGTGTTCTGTATAAAGTCCCCTTCAAATCTATTTTTAAACATGCAAAAAAAATTATCACTTTCAAAATAAAATTTTCATTTTCAACATCAAACTCACATGAATTGTTTTTCCATAAAAATTCAATAATTTTTAGAATGAAATCCCATAATTAGAATTCAAACTTGTATTTATTGATTAACTTAAATAATCAATTCAAGTAAAATAATTTCAAAAATAATTTAATCAACAAAATATCTCATAATCATATTTTTGTTGTAAAAAGAATTTGCATAAAAATGTAATATTTCAATAAATAAAATTTTTATTGAAGTATCAATTGGGATGATATCCATTCACCTAAAATACTCCCCAAAATTTATAACTTACTCCTTATCCCTTTCATCAAGATCCTCTTTCTCTAGGCACCCTATAAAATATAGTAGGGTCCTAATAGATTTTCAATAATTTCAATAAAACTTTATTTCAAACTAATATAACAAATTTTTAACTATAATAAATTTAAAGCCTTAGAACCAAGATTTGCACATAAAGTAACAATAGCTAAATACTCAATTAAAATGCAATCTCCTCTTTAGCCTTTTGTCAAATGCTTAGTGTGCATCATTTCAACCATTTAATTGAGCTTTTTAACATTCAAATTTCTTGCTCAACCATTAATCAACAACCATGCAACTCTCAAGAAATCCACTAGTTACACATTATCCCCATAATTATCTAATTTCTAGATAATACTCAAGTTAATTTGCAATCAAATAGTACCTAAACCAAACATACTTCTTATAAAAATTAATGAAATTTCATAAACTACAAAATCAAGCAAAGTTCCTTCTATCAAACATTTTATCAAACACCTTCCATGCCTTCATGTCCAACTATAATACAAGCTTCCTCATTTCCTTAAAAATCTCATTAGTATCTAAATTTCCAAGCTTCCTAATTTTCCCCCCTTCACGCAAGCCAATTGAGATCAAAGAAAGTTAAATCTAATTCTTCTTTTACAGTAATCTACATTAGAGAAATTATCTACCGACAATCATGCTCTTAAATTCAAGTTCAATTTAGTTAAACTCATGTATTCCCTTCTATCACGCACAGCAGCAGCAAAAATGAAAAAAAAAAAATCACAGCTACGCCAAATATCACACAGACAAAACGGCAAAGAGGAGGGGGAATTTGAAGCTCCACACCTTCAATCGATTACGGTAGAACAGAAAAGGAGGAAGGATGAATCTGCCACGCTGAACAGGGGAGGAGGAAAGGAACCTCTTACACTAACCCACAGCAGCTCAGACGGGAGGGGGGAATGACTTTCAGCAACATAAAACAAAAATAGAAGAAGAACGAACAGGGACGTAGATGAACAGTGAACAAATAGCAAACAGGGGAAGAACTCACGGCAAGGCTTCGCAGCAGCTGCAAACGGAGGTCATGAACTAGCAGATCCAATGACGCCGAACCAGGAAGAGGAAAATCTGAGCATCCAGCAACGTAACAGTAGAGAGGAGATTGGGGTGTTGTTATTGTGCGACAGAAGAGGGGAAGAGGGACTGACGCGATGTAGGGGAGAGGCAAACTCATGGTTCAGACTCCGACAACAATAGATTCACGGTGATGGTCTCCAAATGGTTTGAAGGAATGGAGAAGAGGAACAAAGAATCTGCTTTTCCCTTCTCAAACTCTCTCTCCAGGTCTGGAGAATTCGAAAAGAAGAGATTTTTGGGCAGAGGAGCATGCATGTTTTTTTCTCTTTTGCCTTTTTATTTTATTTAATATGTTTTTTTTTTAATACCAAGAGAGCACTATAGTAATTTTAGCCAAATTAAGACAAAAGTAAAATAAAATAAATCCCTATCTTACACCACCATAAGAACTCAAACTCAAAATCTAAACTTAAATACCCAACAATAGACACCACTAAACCATTATTCCTTTTTAATAAATCTACTCCAAAATAAAACAAAAATGCAATCAAAATATTTAATTATAAATTTTAATCTTATTTAAATCCTTGGGTTATTACAAAGCTTATAAAAAGCCTCAAGCATAAGGTGCTAAAAAGGCGTATGTCTGAGTGAAGCAAGGCACTACTATAAATAAAATGGATAATATATAGATTATAGATAACAAACCATATAGATAAAATGATAAATATTAATCTACTTCAATCATAAACTTCTACAAAACTACTACAGAATAGTATAAACTATTCCAATAATCACTCACGTGCAGAAAATGTCTTTAAAATATGAAAAAACAATATTGAAGCTTATTAAAAAAATCAAACTAGAAATCTAAATCG
The DNA here is from genome assembly GCF_029017545.1 of Prosopis cineraria. Classification (NCBI taxonomy): domain Eukaryota; kingdom Viridiplantae; phylum Streptophyta; class Magnoliopsida; order Fabales; family Fabaceae; genus Prosopis; species Prosopis cineraria. The sequence continues at coordinate 21,120,259 of NW_026555337.1, forward strand.
GATTCAGATGTAGCAAGCTCAAGACTTTCTTCTCCTTCATTGTTGGATTTATATGCTTCATCATCTTCCTCTAACTCATCTGAATCAAAATTTGCAAGTTCTTCAATATTAGTAATCAGTTGTTTTCCTTTATCTCTAGATGAGCTAGCTTTTTTTCCTTTAGCTTGGCTTTGGCTTCTTATTTATTTTGTTGGTTCTCCAACACCTGTTACTCATGCAACAGCCCCCCATATTAACTCTTCATTCTCATCATCACTAAAAACATGCTCATCTGCTGCATCCTCATCGACATTCATCATACTACCAAGTAGCCATTCATTGCTTTCATCAATATCCGCTAAGGAAATGGAATCTACATCTTGCCTATCATATCTATTTTTTAGTGCTTGATTATATTTCACAAAGACCAAATCATTGAGCCTATCTTGAGCAAGCTTGTTTTGCTTTTTTTTTTTTGTATGAATCTAAGTGGAAAAATCATATATAATAATTAATTCTTAATATGAAGTGAATATATGATAAAACATAGCATTAACCTTTTTTAAAAAATTGAAATATGTAAATTTAGCCTGCTCAAACACACTCCAATTTCGTTCACAACCTAATGCACTACACGTAAGGCTCAGTATTCTAATTGCTAAATATTATAAATTAGGGCTAAAGCTTTCATAAGAAGCCCACCATTTTGCTGCAAAACCATGAAAATAATAAATAACTATTTAACTAAATTAGTAAAACTAGAACTACTAAATAACTAATGTATGATTATAATCTACATTGAGCTCTTGTTTTCTTTGTTCTATTGGCCAAATCAACCCCAAAAAGTCATTCTGCTCTTTTATATAATGTCAATTCATCCATGATCTTCTCTTGTGTAGTTGGATCTTTCACAAGTCTCCCCAAGCAAGATGTAAGGTCCTTAGTGACTTCTTCATTAAATTCTATATCTAGATTATCATAATAATATTCTGGATTTAAGAAATAAGCTACAGCATATAGAGGTTGATGAAGCTAACAATTCCACCTTTTATCAATAATATGAAAAATCTCTCTATACTTATCGTTATTATTATCAAATGCCTTTTGAATTGCTTCCTTAGCTCTGTCCAATACTTCATATATATAACCTATGGCTAGTTTTTTTTTTTTTTCATTATCCATAAGTCTTAATACTTGAACAAAAGGTCCCATAATCTTCAATATATAAGAAACAGTATTTCAAAAAGAAGGCATAAGCACACTTTCAACCACATGCTTTCCTTTAGGTCCTCTTAACCACTTACTTGATTCCCATTTCTCTGAAGTGAATATAGTCCTTAATGCAGTTTTTTGTTGATGCATTCTTTTAAGAGTAAGGTATGAAGTGCAGAATCTAGTTTTACCTGGCCTCACCAACTCCTTTTGTTTAGTGAAAGCTCTCATCATATTTAGAAGTCCCACATGGTTATATATATAGCCTATCAAATTGATTGCTCTTGCCGAAGTCTTTAATACCCTAAGAACTTTTCCAATTTCTTCTAATATAAGATCTACACAATATGCAGCACATGGTGTCCAAAAAAGATTCAACCTTTTCATTTCTAATAATCCACCAACAGCCTTAATGTTGGACCCATTTCAGTCACTATTTAAACAATATTCTCTTCCCCAACATGGTCAACAAAATCATCAATCAAATTGAACAATCTTTCTACTATTTTAACATATGAGGATGCATCAATAGATTTTATAAACATTGTGCCAACTGGGCAATTCACTAAAAAATTTATCAAACTTCTATTTGTTTGGCTAGTCCACCCATCAAGCGTAATGGAACAACCCTTTCTTTTCCACATATCTCTATGATTTTTCATCATATCATTTGTAAGTTCAACTTCTTTCTTCAAAATTGGCACCCTTAACTCATAATAGCTTGGGGGTTTTAGATTTGGACCATATTGTCCAATAGCTTCAATCATAATTTTGAAGGAATCCATGTTAGCAACATTAAATGGAATGCCAGCTTGGTAGAAAAATCAACCAATCTCTTCTCTCCTTATCAAATTTATCTGTTATATTTCCATCTCGCAACTTTCCTTAGTTTGGTAATTGAATAACTTGCTTTGGTTTCCTCATAAAAGAATCCTAGGACCTTTTTGTCTAGGCTTCTTTGATGTAAGCATTACATTTTTTCCTTTCTTTCCACACAACTCCTCCTCCTCCTTCTCTTCACCATGCATACTTATATTCATAACATTGGTAATTGGATTATAATATGTCTCTTTTTCTACCTTTTTTTCCATCCATGCAATCTTTCAATTCCTTCCTCACATTATTAGGACACTTCGAACATTTAGCAGCATTCCTATCACCTCCAATTTGATGCAACTTAGCTCTATGAATCCCTCCTTTTGTGGATTTGTTACAGAAGGAACAAGTTACAGTATTGATGTCATTTGGGCCACTCAAGAAATTATATTTCCACCCAGGATCTTTTCTCTTATTCTGTTCTTGTTACTTGCTTTGATCTTGACCACTACTTTCAGCCATGGAAGCACTAAAAATTGGGGAAAAAATACCAAGAAAAACTGAAAAAGAGAATGAAAAATTGAAGGTTTGCTTTTTGAATGATTATTTTGTGTGTTGACTGTGTGGTAGTGCTAAAAGCCTAAAATTTAAAATATTATATAAGAAAAATAAAATAATATTTGAAACTTAGAACCTGATTGTCAGATGCCTAAGCCTCGGCCTTTGATGCCAATACTGTGGCTGCGGCTATGCAAGACGTGCTCCTCCCTCGGAATGTTGCTCAATTGCTCTATGCCTTCAGAAATTGATGCCAATACCAAATGACAGGTTTGCTTTTTATATCCTAAAACCTATACGTTGAGAGGGATTTTAAAGTGTTAACTTTTCCTAAAAATTTTCCTTTAGATAGAAAAAAATTTCTCAATCATATTTAAAATTTAAATCAAAGATAATTTCTTATAATTAATTAAAATCATTTTCTATATATAATATCTCATTATCTGTTATTTAGAAGACTCGGTAGACGGTATATGATTAAGATAATAATATAGGATTTGATAAATCTTTTACCATTGTTTACTATTTTATATCATATTTTAATGGATGTTCAGTGATCAGTCGCGAACTTGTGGCCATCGCACTTGCAATCAAGTGATACCTTGATGGAGTGCACCTCGTCTTCTCTCTCTAATTCTTCCATACCCAGTCGGCACCGACAGCCAAACAGGAATTAACTTCTGCTCTTCTCTTCGATTCTGTCACACCCAGCCGGCGCCGGCAGCCCAACAAGAATCATCTACTCTTCTCTTCGATTCTTTCACACCTAGTCGACGTTCTTCACTCCTCCGTCTTCCATCCTCGTCTTCTCTTCTGAGATCCCCAATCCTAGTCATCCACTCATTCTATCTGTTGATCTTCTCATCTTTACTGATTCAAGGTGCTGTTAGTCGATTGCCTTTGGAACATGCAAGGCGTACAAGGTGCTCAATGTTAGTCAAACGCCTTTGGGACATGCAAGGCGCACAAGGTGCTCACAGGCGAGCGCCTGACTAAACCCATCGCCTCTCATCACTTGAGAGGTGATGACCATGTTACGCGCCTTGCCTTTGGGCCTTAGGCATTGAGGCAAGTGCCTTTAACAACACTGCCATCTTTTGTGGCATTTTTGTCCAACTAGTTAAAGGGCTTCAATTCCTTCTTTTCTTTTTATGAAGTTTGTGATGCTTGAGAGTGAGGGTGTCACCCCCCAAAAGTGAAGTGTGACCAGCTCGGGATAAGTGTACAAAACTCACATCCTTTAAACATTGATTGAAGAAACTTTTAATTTAATACTTTTCATATAAATCAGAAATTACAGACTTTCTAAAGAAATTTTGATAAAACCTCCTATAAACTTAAGACCTCTTAAAATTTTTACAATAGCAATTTAAATGTCAAATCAACAATACAAAGCTCTATTTCTCAACAATAGATAGACAACCCAATAAAAGGTCAAGACCCTAATTATAGTCAACGTGAAGCATCTAAATCATATTTAAAAAATACAATACATATATTTCACAGTTGCAAAAAAAAAATGCAAAATTTCTCAAAATACATCTCGTGTAGTTCAATAGGAAGCCCCTTAATGAACACTTCAAGATACAAGTTCAGCTTTACCATATAAGATCAAAAACATATTTCTAGTAAGAACAACATCCTCAATTCAAGGAAATAAAAAAAAAAGAGAAAGAAATATGAGTGGAGTAAATGTAAAATTTAACTCAAGTAATCATTTATAATAACCAGAGTACATAATTCATAAATCAAATACTTTCGTTAAAACAATAATTCAGAATCTTCATCATATAATGATAACATGACAATTAAATTCCACTTTCTTTTTGTTATATACAAAATTAAATCCCACTTTCTAATTACAACATTCATGTCAAACAGCCAAGAATTGCATAGCCCATTGTAAAAGAACTCATGATGAAAATCAACTTGCTTAACAAAATAAATTTTAAAAAAATGATAATTTCAAAATATTCTTTAGTAGGATTTTATCAATAAGGATAAAAAGTGTGGATATAAAGTCCACAAAGGTAAATAACCAATCAAGCATCGCCTGAAGCCACAAAATAAGCATGAACACCCGATCCATGTGGGGTAACAACCAAGCATGGATATACAGTCCACGAAGATAGATAATCAATAAGCATAGCATGAAGTTCCACAAGAAAAAGTAACCAATCAAATATGGCTAGAAGCCATGAAACAAGTACAAGTACAAAACCACGAATGACAAGCATGGGTGCTAAGCTCTTGAGCAACAAGCATGCGTGCAATGCCCACGAATACCAAACTAGCTAGGATTTAATCATGGCACACCAAGAGCTAATAGAACTGCCATTAGCTTCCAGTATTTTGATTCAGTCCCCCCACAATTTAAATCAAGCATTCATGCATCCATAAAATAAATATTTTTATCTCTTCTCATTATAATCATTATAAAAGAATATCAACTATATTCTCCCATGCATGAATCGTAGTGATAAATTTCATATCCCACAAATCAAACATTATCAACATGACAAATAATGTTGGATATCCAATCATAAAACAATTCTAACTCTTTCTTCTATCATTTAGTAGTATAATGGAAGTGTTCTCATTCGTAATAACAACATTGGAATCGAATCACCGCAGAGTAAAAGCCCCTGTAATTAAAAAAAAAAAATTGCATCTAACATCTTCCAATAATACGGCTTCCTTCATTCTTTATAGACCATATGATGACCTATGATGCCTTTTTATCTGTTATAAGTTTAAATAAGAGATAAGCAAGACTTAACATCCACAATATACCAACGTGCCACCATTAAGATTCAGATTCTTACTAAAAGCCACCTCAAAGAGCCTGAGCAAATTGGCTATGTCAAAGCTACAATAATCGAAAATCAATCAAGAAAACTCAAAAAAACAAACATTCAAATTTAATATAGAAAGCAATGAAGTAGAAGAAAGAGATGACAATATTAAAGAAATAGACAAATAATACAGTTAGGAAGATGAAGTAGAAATTAGCCACGAAACAAACCCAGATGCAGTAACAATGCAAGATTCCTAGAAAACCAGGTTTAAAACACCCAAAAGCATAAAATTTCAAGACAAGATTTCCCGGAACAAAATTTGGGGCCAAAGAAATTTCCAGATCGTTAGCAGTACAAGGGAATTGCTTTAAAATCAAGAATAGTACACTATCGTTTGTTATTATTATTACTTTTTTTTTCACTTTTCAGAAACAAAATAGGAAGAATCAAGCATGCCGACCAAGTTATTTTTTCATGAAAGAAATATACAGAGGAAATAATACCTTACTTTTTTCCATTTATTGTCCTTCACAGCCTTATAATTAAATTCATCCTACTCTCTCAAAAATCTCTAAACTCAAGATAAAACAGATATCAAAACATGAAGTGAACAAATATTTCTAATTTAGAAATGATTCTTTTAACCCTTCACCCCGAAGCATTGAGTTGGATAGACTCAACTCTATATATATTTGTGCAAAACTACAAATGAAAATAGTAAAATAAGAAGGTAATAGCAGACCCAGTTGACTGATGCAACCAATGTGTTCGTTTATTTACGATTCTTTATTAGAAGGCTAGCCAGTTAAATAGATATGTGTTGAGTCTCATCTTCTACAATCTGGAGCCATTTACCACCAAAGCATTTAAATATAGCAGGGCACTTCTTAATTATGCATAATTGTTAAAGACTTATTTTAGCTATGAAATATGTATGAATTACACACAGATGAATCCAACGCGCGAGAGGGGGAAAGGTTTGAAGCACCTCACAGCACACAGCAAATTAGAACATAGAGAGGATCTATTTCACAATTAAAACATTCACACCCACACACACAGATCTAGCAAAGAGGGAAGGACTCGAAAAGTCACACCTGAATTCAATAACATGGAGTACAGAATACAAGTCGTGCAGAAATGAAGGAGGGGGAGAAGAAGGTCCGATGCACCCCCAGACCGCGACAGGAACAAAGGAGAGGAAGAAGATCAGGCGACGCGAAGCAAAACCAGTGAAGGATGAAGAAGATCCTCAAGCACTCACAATGGCCGAACAGAGACAGAACGGAGAAGACAATGCCCATGCACGTACCCACGCCGGTGAACTGGAATGGAGGAAGAACGGTGGGGTTTGAAGATTTGGGAATCGAGACTTGTCTCTCTCTCAACAGACTAGGACGTTCAAAAGTCAAAACCAAATCGGGAAAGGATCGACAAGGAAGGGCAAAAAAAAAATCTGACAAGACAATGGCCCATGCACGTACCCACGCCGTGAACTGGAATGGAGGAAGAACGGTGGGGTTTGAAGATTCTGGGAATTGAGACTTGTCTCTCTCTCAACAGACTAGGACGTTCAAAAGTCAAAACCAAATCGGGAAAGGATCGACAAGGAAGGGCAAAAAAAAATCTGACAAAGTGAAGTGAAGGGTATTATGGTAATTTCGCTCAAGTTGAAGGAAACAAAATAAAACCGCTCTTTGAGTTCAAGAGATTCGAACCCCAGGCATGAGCACCCAATTCATTTCCCCTTGGCTACTGACTCACTCTTATTAAGATTATTCCCAAATTAATAAAATACACTTAAATTATCCTCTTTACAACATTACATCATAGATCTCATATTACTTTCCACCACCTTTATATAAACAAGCTTCTTAATCCCAAGTTGCGGCATAAAGATTAAATGTCTTCCACATTTAATCGATATTTCATTATCCGCACTTAATTATCTAGTTAAAAAAATAAAAAAATTAATTCTTAATAAGATTCCTAGGTTACTAATGTTTGGAGAATGAGATATTGGGGAATTGGGGAATTTCTCTTCCTAGGTTACTAATCACAAATAGAGGGGTTAGAATTTCTCTTCCTTTGCATCTGACTGTTTAAAGAGAGAAGGAAAATTGGGGAATTGCACTTACTAATGTATTGGAGAATGAGATATTTGAATGGGTATTTTTCTATGACTTTGTTAGATCTTGCAAGAAGCATGAATTGGCTTAGGTGATGTTCATTTGTGAATTTGAACTGAATATTGCAAAGAAATTTATCTGTTATTGAGAAATTAATTGGATTCTTGAGAGTTATATGGTTAGTAATTTATAAATTATAGTGTTATCTTATGATTTAATTTTTGAATACACATTAGGTGTTTTGATGTAATGCGTGATAAAGGGACTATAGACTAATTGAGTGAGTAAGTGTAATATATATATATATATATGATTAGAGTTTTGGCTGTTAATTAAATTAATTTGGCTCTTGAAGTCTATCAAATTAGTTTAGCTTTTTTTAATTTATTAGTATATTACTCTGGCTTTTGTTGATTCAACATATACTCATAAGATTTTCAAAAATGCTTTTACAAGTTTTAGTAATTATTTATTTGATAAAGACTATCATGGAAACTAGTAAAAAAGTTTGAGACATTAATTATGAATTTTTATAGTTAGAAGAATTGATATTTTAAATGATTTATGTGAGATTGATATTGAGAAGATGCAATTTTATTTTGTTAATAATTATTTTCTCATGTGTTTGAAAATTATTCCAAATGGACTGTATATAGAACACTGGTTGCTAAAGGTAGTTCCATTAGTTCTTGATACACTATGGCTAATGACTATCTAGTTTGATATTCATGAATATTGTACTAATGCTTATTATTTATCTTGTACTTGCATTTGATTTTGTAGTTTTGAGCTGCATTTGGTTAGTATTATTCTTGTAGATTATGTATTCATGTTTGATTTTGTGACCTTAGGCTATATTTTGTTCTTTATCCTCATTGACTACATGTTCACATTTGTGTTCATAGCAAAGCCATGTTCTTTTATTTACTCTCATAGATTATTTGTCCATGTTGGTTATTTGTTCTATAAAATTCTCAATAATTTTTAATTGAGTTGTGAAATATATACTTCATTGATTTTAATTACTAAATATTATTATTTTTACTTATTTCTTCTATTTGATTCTCAAGATCAAGTGCTAAGGATGCTCTGCAATTATAAATCTATTGCTTTGGTATTTTTGAAGCTGTATATGTAACACTTGTGCCTTGAATGTAAACAGAAACACACCACAACCAAATAAACTAAATATGGTTAAGAAGTTAATCTTAAAACTAACTTTAGGAAAATCTAAAGGATTAATATATAGCTCACAGAAGAAAATTGGGCAATCAGGGACAACTAATTAATATCATGATAGCATTAATTAGCTGTCATGATAGCCCTTCTGGGCAAACTTTTAGGAGATATTGTTTCACTATTTAGCCTCTGATCAAAATGATTTTAAAGTCCACACATCTTTTTTAATGAGTACTAGTAGTGTTCTAAATTCAAAACAATCCAATGGTCAAATTAAAATTTGAATATATTACAAGTTTGAACAATGTTGCTATCATGACAGCACCTTCGAACCAAATTTTGGAGCGCACCATTTCGCCATCTGACCTCTAATTGAAGTGATTTTAGATACATCACTTTCAAAGAGTACTATCAGTGTACCAAATTTTGAAAAGATCAAATGGGAGGATTAAAATTCATACGAGTTGCATCACAACTTTATTTTGCCATCATGATAATAGCTTCAAACCAACTTTTGATGTGCACCATTTCTCTATCTGGTGTCCGATTGAGGTGAATCTAAAGGCCATATGAAGCTTATAAAAAATTTTTACTTATAACCCCAATTTGAGAGAAATCCAATGGTCAGATTGAGATATAAAGACTCAAATGCAAAAATACAGCTTTTTGGTAAAAACCATTTTTGGTAAAATTGTCTAAATCTTATCCTAATGGTCAAAAACTTGTGAAAACACTTTGGACACGTCAAATAGAACTAGGACTACCTAATAGAATATTTAAATGATAGAAAAACCCCTTATATCAAAATTTGACCACCTAAGTACCATTTTCTAAAATGGACCCTAAGGCTATAAAATGCACAAATCATATAAGAGTGGTCAAAAACCATTCTAAACACCATATTCTCATATGAATGCACATGATAAACATTGTGACTTGGCTTAGAGATCCTTGTGGGACCCATGCATACACTCTCTCTATCCAAGGTATATATTTGCCCACAGCACACAATTCGCAATGCAACTACTTTGCATTTATGTATAGAATCACACATATTTGTATATATACCAAAATAAACATTTGCTTATAATGAAAAATTGGTCTATCAAATTAATCCATCAAAATCACACGCCATAACCAAGTTTCCTAGTTACAAGTGTACAAGTAGGCAAAAATTCATACAAAGGCATACAAGCCACACATATTCACACACACACACTCACACATAATCACATTCTACCAGCGCCCTAATTATAAATACATTACAATGCACTTGCTCGAAAGATAGGGGTTGTAGCTCTTTACAATTTACAAGCAAACCTCTAGGTCGACTCTTTTCCTCATCTACCATGAGATCCTTCCCCTGAACTTGTAAATATTATAAAAAAAGGGGTGAGACAATCATATTCTCAATAATAGAGAAATCTATATTCCCTATTACAAGAAAAGCCACAGTCAAGTAAATTAATAGATTCAAAATAACATAAAATTAAACCAATTAAATGCTTGAATGCATGACAGAGGTCGATATGGCCTTTCTTGACAAATAAAAATCCCCTGGCACTCTTTAGCTTACAAGTAAACCACATACCCACTTATACCTCTATAGGCACAAAATAAAATCCAAGGTATGATCTGATCCACCAAACTGCCTGTGCTTCTTCGACATAGATCTTGAGAAGTCAAAACTAACTCCCTTCCAGAGTCAGCCTAACTTTCTCTCCATGTGAGGGTTACTTTGGTTGAGTAACTCAACCTTACATTTCTCATGTTGAATCCTTCCCTTATTGAGAGGTGTCAAATATCAATCCACTAACTCCTTTAGTGAATTGAGACCACAAATAGATAAGATAACACTAAGTACTAATAGTGAGTCATAAAATATCACAAGACTACATCTTCTCATTAGTGAACTCCTATTGAGATCATGCCTCCTTTTCTTTTCCACCTTCCTCGTGTATTGATCATTTCAACACCCTAAAGTAGTATGACACTTATAATTCCTCCTTTAAGTGGTTTCTTAGCCTATCTAAGATACCTAATGTAGTTGCACTTTCCTAAATGCAATCCTTGTCTCTATGATCAAATGCATGCTAATAATCTCATTTTTATAAATAACATTATTATTGAATAGATAATAAACATGTATGCATTATTATTAAAGCAATACCCTGTAAACCTTTCTAAAACATATTTATTTATGTTCAATTGTTTAAAACATATAATGCATGCTAGATAATATTATCTACTTAAAAAAGCTAAACAAAGGAATAAAAAATATAAATTCCTCTGTTATTTCAATCCTTTTATACCAAAAGGGTTTTCCCTTTTACTAAAAATATGACTTGGCTTGTTCCTTATCCTTCAATTAATTTTCAACAACAACAATTCCCTATAATATATTGGTGAACCTTAGTTTTGATGATTACAAAATAAAGAGAAGTTTGTGAGTTATAGGTTAACTAATCTTAACCAAAGGTGAGCATCTTAACATTAATGTAAAACTGACTAAGTGTAAACTTATCCGTGTATCATAATTTCCTCTTTTTAAGTATCTTGATCTTAGTTAAGTATTTGACTTAACTATATTCTGTGTGCTTGTAATTTTCTAATAAATCCTGTTACAAATCTTGCATTGGAATTATTTCTAATTGTCCTTTACACCGGTATTATGGCCTTAGCACTGGTGCTTCATGTTATGGTTCTTCATCTCCTTAATTCTCTCCTGTTTCGTGTTTAGTGTAACACCAATCTTACTTGTCCTTAATATTGGTGTTACCCTTTTGTATCTATGCAATTGATTATCTATCATTTGAACACTCTTCCTTACATTGTTACTTTTCATATAACATCGGTCTTGTTTTTCAGCTTTGTCTTTGTAGAAATTAAGACAACACCTATGCTAACATTTGTACTAAATTGTGAACAATATCTATAACACTAGTTCTAACTGCACAGTAATGGTGTTGCCTCTTCTTTTCTCTTACAAGGACTTTTATGTTGATTATATAACTTTGGTGTTATTTTTTCTAACGCTGGTGCTAAGTTGTCTCTTCAAAACTATTCTTTATTCAGTTAATATTGTTAAAAATCTTTGTCATTTATGAAGATAAACAACACCAATACTATCTGAACAAACACTTGTGCTAAGCTTGTCTGACAATATGTTTTCATCATTAGCACTAGTACTGGCATTCTATAACACTAGTAATTCTCACCGAAACTAATCTTTTAGCCTTTCTTTTTATCAGCAATCAATTGTGTTAACTCTAAATCCTTATTGAATGATATTTAAACACAATTATTCCCTTAGAGCTATTTGTTTTGCCTATCTTTTCTTAGTTCATCTATTATGCCTTCTGTTACATCAAAATATATAAGCTTTACCTGCTTTTTATTAGAAGCATTTAATGTTTAGCCATTACTGTGCGAAAAAGGGAATCTCTTCTATAAAGTACTATTCTATTGCCTCATCCACCGAAGAACCTCAGTTAAGCTTAGATATCCAAGGAAAACTCAAAGGAAAGAAGGAAAAAATACAAGCATCCTTCAACAAAAAAAATTATAAGTCTGACGGATCATTTATGATTCTCAGCTATAAATAGACTCATTGATGAAACATAGAAAAGAAGAACAAAAAATTGAAAAAAAAATATGAGTGAACAAGAAAAACTTTGTGATTGCTTGAGCATTAAAATTTACCTACTTTATGTGTACCATTTATTAGTTGAGGGCTTCATTGTTCATATATTTACTCTTAAAGAGAGTTTATAGTAGTAGTAGTTCATTTTTAAACTTACTTTGTTAACCCCTGTTTTCCATCTTTGAAATAGAGGAACTTAAACTCAAGGAGTTTAAAGGAAATTATCATTACCTCTATAAGGGGGTGAAATTCAAACTTATTGTAAAGTCTGTTGATGTGCTAAGGCAACCAAGAGCTTGAATTAATCTTGGTAATATAGTTAAAAATCTCAAGAGGTCCCTAAAGACTAGATGTAGACTCAGGTGATAGGAGTCGAACCCGGATAAATCCTTCATATCAAGCTCTGTTCTTCTACTACTCGTGCTTGGTGATTTTGTTCCTTCATTATTTTGATTATTGTTGCAAAAAATTTTATATTTTTTAATTAGCCTAACACATCCTCCTCTTGGGAGGCATTTACACATATAAGTGATTTACATCACTTATCATGGCAAAAATTATAAAAAAAAGACTATAACTTGTATCACATACTTTGGGTCAATGAGCCATAATCTATCCCAATGATCCATATGCTAAACCAATCATTATCATAATACCCCACTTAACCACCAAAAAAATTTATTAACCACTATTAGGCTAATTTTTAAACCATATATTTTTAATCAACCAAAAACATTCATTTAGCATTACCAACTTTCACAATTAGCCATTATAATGAAACCAAAGTTTAATTTAAATCTTATTAGATTCAAATAGCACAATTATACTAAATAAATAGGCTCAAACTTTTGAAGAGAAAAACCCAATCCCTTAGGGTTTAATTTTTACCCAAAACTCCCTTCTTTCATCCAATTGCCCACTCAAAATATTAAAGTACTATATAGAAACTCAAAACAACCTTCCTAGGACCTAAGAAAATAAAGCTTACAAGAACTAATCCATTGGGATCAAAATCTAAAATTTCCCTCTTTCAAAAATTTAAGAAAAATAAGAGAGAAGGAAGATGATTGAAATAAAGAGCTTATCTATTGTGTAACCAACCTCACAACCACCCTAAAGTTTCCTAGATCTGAGCCTTAATTCTCTCTCTTTCTTATCTCTTCTTCCTCTCACTCTCTTGATTCTTGCTCTTTATTTCTTCGATTAATTTTTCATTTTTGCATTCCTGTTATGAGAAAAAAAACTAAACTTAATACTTTATGGAAAATTATAAGGAATGATCTAAATCTTTCTGTTATAACACAAAAGCTTGGGGTAACTTTGGTAATTTTTTCCATAGTTAAAAATAAAGTCAAATTAAAATTTTGTTTAGTAGAATTCAAACTCTAGACCTTTATCAAATTATTCTTATTTTTAATTTAATTATATATTATATATATTATTGTTTATTTATTTTAATTAAATTTGGGTCTTAAAAATTTCAGGATGTTACATTCTCCCCTCCTTTAAAAAGAATTTTGTCCCAAAATCTAGACCAACTTAAAATCAAAGAGAGAAACACACCTAGGGAAACAACTGTGGATACGCCTTCCACATTTGATCTTTAGTCTTTTAGGTTGCGTCTCCTAGAGCCATCCCTTTTTAGATCACTTTTACCAACCATATTGTCTTATTCATAAGCTACTTATCCTTAGCATCCACAATATGATCTAGTTTAGTCTAGTAGGTTATATTCTCCTGAATCTCAAGCTCCTCAAGTTCTATCACATACAACAGGTCTGGTTGGTACTTCTTCAATTGTGACACATGAAACACATTATGTAGACCCACTTACTGAGGTAGCAATACCAACTAATAAGCCGCTAGCCCAACCTTCTTTAAAACCTTAAAAGAATCCATATATTGAGGAAACAACTTCTTAGCTATAATCAAGCATCTAATGCCCCTAACAGGGAAACCTTAAGAGACACATAATCCCTAACTTTAAAAGACATGTCCTTATAATGATTATCCGTATAACTGTTCTATCTACTTTGTACCATAAGAAGCTTTTGCCAAATCAATCTAATTTTCTTTATGGTCTCATCTACCATATTCGGTCCCATCACTTAATTCATACCAATAGAGAGGGGATCTACACTGTTTACCATATAATACTTCATATAGAGCCATTTGGATACTAGCATGATAATATTATTGTAAGTAAAATTCTACTAGAAGAAAATACTTATCCCAGCTTCCTTAGACCTCTAGGGCACATGATCTTAACCTATCCTTTAATGTCTGGATCGTCCACTCAGTCAGTCAGTCAGTTCATCTGTGGATGATAGGACAAACTAAACTTCAGATCCATACCCATAGCTCTTTGTAATGCTTGCCACAAAATTGATGTAAACCAAGGATTGCAGTCTGAAACAATACCCCTCGATACCTCATGTAGTTGCACAATCTCCTTAATATAGATCTTGACATACTTTTCAACTGTATAGGTGGTCTTGATCAATAAGAAGATGTTGACTTAGTCAAACGATCTATAATCACCTAAACAGAGTCAAAACTAGCCTATGTTCTTAGCAATCCAGATGTAAAATCCATTAAATACTGTCTCATTTTTATTTGAGAATCTCTAGAGGTGTAAGAACATCGATGGCTTTTGGTGCTCTATCTTGACCTTTTGACAAGTCAAACATTTACAAATATAGTCTGTGACATCCTTTTTCATACTTGGCTATAACAAGTTACACCACATGTCAGGATACATCTTAGTAGTATTAGGATAAAGGGTATAGCTACTGTGATACACCTTATGCAACAACTACTTCTCAGTAAACTCATTGTTGGGAACACATACTCTATCTTTGAAAGCCACATACCATCATCACTAAACCAATAGTCTGTTGTTTCACCATTCTCAATGTCTTGACTTATCTTTAATAAAATCAAATCTTTAAGCTGAGCATCCCATATATATTTCTAAAATTTATTGAAAATAACTGCGGTCTTAAAACTATTTAAGGAGAACTCAGTCATACCTAGAGAAGTCTTAACCAAAGACTCCATCATTCTATGCTCCCGAACCATTAGATAGGCCACATGCAAAGTCTTACAACTAAAAGCATTTGCTACTATATTTGCTTTTCCCGGATAATACTTAAATTAAAAATTATAATATTTAAGAAACTCCATCTAACATCTCTATCTCATACTCAGTTCTTTTTGATCTACCAGGTACTTGAGACTTTTATGGTCACTCAAGACCCTAAACTATGTTCCATAAAGATAATAATGTTAGATCTTCAATGAAAAGACCACCACAACCAACTATAGGTCATGTGTTGAATAATTCTCCTCATACAGCCCAAGCTATCAAGACACATATGCCACTGCTCTCTCATCTTGCATCAAAATACAACCACGACCCTTATAAGAAGCATCAATATACATGTCATAAGGCTTATAAGGATCTGGAATTGTAACATCCTGATTTTTATATAATAAAGAAATTATGGAATTTAGGTTTTGAGGAAAAAAATGATAATAATAGGAATTTATATTATTTGAGGTTATTTAGAAATGATATTATGGTTAGGTATTTAATTATAATTTAAAAATTTAAATTTAAAATCACATAAGCAATATTTAGTTAATATAATACATAAATAATTTTTTTATTGTGTGTTTAAAAAAAAAGAAGGTAGAAGGAACAAAAAAAAGGGGGGTGGGGTTGTTTCTAAGTCCCACATTGGTTAGATGGGAAGAGAAGAGGTGCCTTCATGTATAAAAAGGAGGGGGTGTGTGCTTTAGGAAGCATGAGAGGCTAAGATGCAATTTAGAGGAAATTGCAACTTTTGGCCTAAAGATTTGAATAATTAAATTCGAACCTATAGTTTTTTTTAATATAATTTTGGGACCACATCCCTTTTTATATTATTTTTCTCTCTTCCTCTCACGTTGCTCGGCGTTTTTCTCGCAAGGGGGGATTATTTCTTTTTCTTCAGGTATGTTCTAACTTTCCTGTTTAGATTAGCATTTAAAAATTTATTTAATTAAAAAATTAATTTTATAGTTATTTTCTAAATAATATTAGCTTTCTAGTGATATGATTATTTTATAGGATAGAGTAAATATTTTGATTAGGATTTTTTTTCTATAGGATAGTTAATCTGATGATATGATGGATTAAACATATAGGTTAAAACTCTTAGGGATATATAAATATATAGAATACTTTCTTGAGGTTGAAACTCATGTTTAAGAATTTTTGAGTTAAATCTAGATCTATATGGTCAAATTTATGTGGAATCTGAGATGTAGGGATAAACCTCTGATTATTAAATATTTATTTAAGTATGAATAGGTATTTTTGAGGTTATAGAGGTGATTTGAGGCTTCAGGATAATTTTAAAATTTTTAATTTATTTGTGGATGAATTTTAGAATATAGAAGATGAAATTGTGATACTAGAAGTGATTTGAGGATAAAAAAAAAAGTTTATTAGGGTTCGAGAATTTTAAAAAAGAATTTGGAAAGTTAAATGAGGCATAAATCTTAAATTAGTGTTAATATGAATGATAGATCGAAGACTTTCTAACTCTTTAAATTAGAGTTATTTATTTTAATGTAAAATTAATATATAGTATTATGAAAAACTATGTAGATTGTGTTGATAAAGATAGTGGTGAAAGAGGAGTTGTGAAGGGGAACTTGTTATTCAAGACACAAGGTAACCATTATTAATATGTTGTGATGAGTGTGTTTGTGAATGGTTATGTGTTGTTTTGTTGTTTGGAAAATTATGAATTATTAAAAATAATACTGTATATACTTGTTTGAAATTATTGCCAAGTGGGTTAAAAATTTATCTTTGTTTATCATGATGAGATATTATTGTTCGGATATATTCCTGTTTGGATATTTGAATGATGCATGACTTGTCAGGGTATTTTATGTATGGTGTTAATGGGAATTTCTGTTCGGTTAATTATTACCACGTGGTAAACCCTCATTGGACCCAATGAGTGGCGTGTCGCTTGGTCCAACTCACCTTTGGCCGGGTGATTTGGCGTTCGAGCATGGTGAAAGGAGGATATAAGGTGCAGTCATGCAATTAAATACTTGTTCGGTTTGTTTGAAAATATTGTTCGGTTAAATATTTTGTGTGCCCACTTAACAATCGCATGATTAGTTACATCCGCATGCATCATTACATATTAATTTTTAGTTACTGGGACTTTTAAGTCTCATTCCCCATGGTTAATATTTTTACAGGAGCGAATCCGGCGAGAAAGCACCAGAGGTGTAATTATGGTGTATGAGACACCATCTTTTACGTTGCCTCTTATTTTGGATTATACAATGTATCTTGTGCCAACTTAGGACATATCTTGTCTATGGAGCATGTAAACTCTAATCCTTTTTATTAAATGCATTTATATGTCCAAGAGGATTGTCTGTCCCTTTTGATTCATGACCTAATTTGAATAACATGCTATGAGGATCATGTCTGTCCCTCATGGTTCTAATTGCTTTTTGAGATATTTTAAGACCTGTGGTATATTGTCTTGATGTATCATGGTAGAAATTTTTCTACCATGATAAGGGTATGATAAGGTTTCAATGAAAAAATAAAAAAATGAAAAAAAATAATAATTTGTTGAATTAATAATTTGCGAAAAATCGGTTTGTAAATTTGAGGGTGTTACATATTGGTATTAGAGCATCATGTTTCGAGCCTATATTTTAGTAACACTTATTTAAACTTTTGTTTGAAACTATTATTTGTGTGAATTTAATATGTTTGTATGTGTGGTGCATTGCATATAGTCTGTTGGCAATATACATTGTTATGGTGCTTCTCATTGTATAGCCATTATAAGCTAGGCTAATTTTATTATTTATATCTTGTATCCTTTTGGAGGGGAGAGAAAATGCCTATTACTCGTGGTAACTGAGAATTCCAACATGAGCACCTGCCACCGCCACTGCCAAATGAGGACCTGACTTGGCGGAATTAAGAATGCTTGTAAAAACATTAACAGACAAGGTTCAAGGATACGAACAGGAGTTGACGGAGCTAAAGAGGCAAAAGGTAACTAAAAATGGAGATAGGGCTCATGTTGAGAGTCATGTGGGGGAAGGCAGTTCCTCACATCCTGCCACTCTGAGAGATCATAAGTCTAGAAGGGAGGAAATTAGGCAGGATGAACAGAGAGCCCCACCGACCATTACTGATGTGTGGGAAACTGTTAGGAAGTTTAAACCCTCCTACGTTTGATGATAACCTTAACCATCCATGGTAGAGGAATGGGTGAAGAGACTCGAATCCATCTTTCGAGTAGTTACATGCACCAGTAATCAAAAAGTACAAGTAGCATTAGTGCTCCTAGTGAAAGGAGCAAGAGATTGGTGGGAGACAGTAGGGCCCAGGGATGATTCTACACTCACCTGGGAGGAATTCAAGGAAAATTATTCAGGCATTACTTTCCATTAGAGTTAAGGTCTGAGAAGGAAGCGGAGTTCCATGCCTTTAAGCAAGGAACCTCGATGAGGACACATTCATTGCTAAGTTTTAGGAGTTATCTAGATACTCCACGTACCTGCAGTATAGGGATGATTCTGAATGGAAGGCCAAGCATTTATTGGAGAAGGCTAGACCAGAATTGAGGGAGCAATTGGCTCATCTAGATATTCGAGATTATGACAAAATGTGCATAAAACTACAAGTAGTAGCTCGTAGTAAGAAGGAGGTCGAGAGAGAGAAGAAGGGTTATTCATATAGTAGACCCCCAACCTACCCTCGACCACCGGAGGCATTATAAAGAAAAAACCATCAGGGTCAAGTAGCTCATGGAACCAAGGAAGGCAGAAGGGTTCATTTCAAAGGGGCCAAGGACAGAGGAGCTATCATAGTAGTTATCACGGTCACAGAGGAGCCCAACAGTATCTAACCCTACCCCAAGTACAAGCGAGCTCTCAACAGTGCACTAAATGCGGGCATCGTCATTTTGGACAGTGCTGGGTCTGTTACATTTGTGGGAACCCGGTCACATTGCAAAGTTTTGTGGGGACAATTAGGGCTCAAATATGAAGAACCCTTCCCAACATCCTAATGTCTCTGGCCGTGTGTTTGCTCTTACTGAGGACACATGAACTCCCCAGATGCCATTAGAGGTAACATCAAAATCCTTCATCATGATATTGTTGCATATTTGATTCGGGTGCTACACACTCTTTTATTTTCTGAAACTTGTGTAAAGAACCTTGATTTGCCTGTGTGTATTTTACCTTTTGATATGAATGTGTCTACTCCTGCGGGAGAATCTGTGAGGACTGCTAAGGCATGCCTTAACCTAGTAGTTAGTTTAAAATAGGAAAACAACTATGGACTTAATTATCCTACCACTGAGAGGTATGGATGTAATTGTGGGAATGAATTGGATGGCTGCAAATGGTGCTATCCTAGATTGGAGGAGAGGAGTGTGTCTTATCTTCTTTGTCGGTGACCCCAGTCGAGACTCAAGAACATGTTTTTCTTGTCGGCGGCGCAAGTTTGAGATGCAT
Source organism: Prosopis cineraria (assembly GCF_029017545.1). NCBI lineage: Eukaryota > Viridiplantae > Streptophyta > Magnoliopsida > Fabales > Fabaceae > Prosopis > Prosopis cineraria. Next base: position 21,140,133 of record NW_026555337.1, read on the forward strand.
GAAGAAGGGTTGCCAGGCCTACATGGTTTTCTTCTCATCCAAGCTGAGATTGATAAGGCGTGAAGAATATCCCAATTGTCAAAGAATTTGCGGATGTATTTCCAGACGAAGTCTCCGGTTTACCCCAAAGCACGAGGTAGAGTTCTCAATTGAATGGGTACCCGATACAGGGCCAATTTCTAAGGCTTCTTATCAGATGTCCCCTTCAGAGTTAGCGGAACTGAAAAAGCAAATTGAAAAGCTACTTGAGAAGGGTTTCATCAGACCGAGTGTTTCACCTTGGAGATCTCCAGTCCTTTTGTAAAGAAGAAGGACGGAAGCCTCCGATTGTGCATTGATTATAGACAACTAAACAAAGTAACCATCAAGAACAAATATCCATTTCGAGAATCAATGATTGCTGCTGGATCAGCTTGTGGGATCCGCAGTTTTACTCAAAGATTGACTAGATTGATGAAGGCGTGAAGAATATCCCAATTGTCAAAGAATTTGCGGATGTATTTCCAGACGAAGTCTCCGGTTTACCCCCAAAGCGCGAGGTAGAGTTCTCAATTGAATTGGTACCCGGTACAGGGCCAATTTCTAAGGCTCCTTATCGGATGTCCCCTTCAGAGTTAGCGGAACTGAAAAAGCAAATTGAGCGGAACTGAAAAAGCAAATTGAAAAGCTACTTGAGAAGGGTTTTCATCAGACCGAGGTGTTTTGTTACCTTAGAGATCTCCAGTCCTTTTTGTAAAGAAGAAGGACGGAAGCCTCCGATTGTGCATTGATTATAGACAACTGAACAAAGTAACCATCAAGAACAAATATCCACTTTCGAGAATCAATGATTTGCTGGATCAGCTTGTGGGATCCGCAGTTTTCTCAAAGATTGACTTAAGGTCAGGATACCACCAATTGAGAGTAAGAGCAAAAGATATACCTAAGACAGCATTTCGGACGAGATATGGGCATTATGAATCATGGTGATGCCGTTTGGACTTACGAATGCTCCTGCAGTATTCATGGATTACATGAATAGGATCTTTCGACCCCTATTTAGATAAGTTGTAGTAGTTTAGTAGTATTTATTGATGACATTCTTATTTATCAAAGGATGAGGAGGCTCATGGTGAGCATTTAAGAATCATCTTGCAATTTGTGAGGGAAAAATAAGCTTTATGCCAAATTAAGCAAGTGTGAATTTTGGCTCCAAGAAGTAAAGTTTTTGGGCCATGTTGTGTCCAGAGTGGAGTTACGGTGGATCCTAGTAAGATTGATGCAGTGATGAAGTGGGAACAGCCAAAATCTGTGATGATGAGATACGAAGTTTTCTAGGTTTAGCAGGTTATTATCGTCGCTTTATTAAGGATTTTCGCAAATTGCGATGCCCTTGACTAAGCTGACTAAAAAGGATGCCCCTATTTATTTGGACTGACAAATGTGAAGCTGCTTTCCAAGAATTGAAAAAGAGGTTAACTACTACTCCAGTATTGACTATTAATGACCCTGTGGTGCCGTACACTCTGTACACTGATGCTTCTTTAAAGGGTTTAGGATGTGTTTTGATGCAAAATGACCGAGTGGTTGCCTATTCCTCCAGACAGTTGAGGCCACACGAGGAAAATTACCCTACACATGATTTGGAGTTGGCTGCAGTTGTGTTTGCTCTGAAGATATGGAGACACTACTTGTATGGATCTAAGTTTCAAATCTTCAGTGACCATAAGAGCCGGAAGTATTTATTTGATCAAAAAGAGCTTAATATGAGGCAGCGACGTTGGATGGCATTTCTGAGGATTATGACTTTGAATTACATTACCATCCGGGTAAGGCTAACGTGGTAGCTGACGCCTTAAGTAGGAAGACTATTCATGCTGCACATTTGATGGTTCATGAATATCATTTGTAGAACAGTTTTCATGATATTCCAGTAGATGTGATGAACATCAAATGGCCGCACTTCAAGTAGCAGACTTTGAGAGTAAATTTTGGAAGATCTTAGAGTCTCACAGCAGAGTGATGACTACTTGAGGAATATAAGGAAGAAGATAGTAGCAAGTAAGGCCCCAAATTTTACCATCTCTGATGACACAATGATGAGATATAAAGGTAGAGTTTGTGTACCTAATGATCTAAGATTGAGGAATATCCTTTTAGAAGAGGCTCATAGGAGCAAATATAAAATTCATCCCGGTATAACTAAAATGTACCATGATTCGAAGCAAGGTTGGTGGTGGCCAGGAATGAAGAAAGATGTAACCGAATTTGTTTCTAGATATTTAACGTGTCAGAAGATAAAGATAGAACATCAGAAGCCAGCTGGAACACTGCAACCGTTAGATATTCCAAAGTGGAAATGGGATGATATTTCCATAGATTTCATTACTAGATTGCCAAGAACACCCTCGAGTAAGGATGCTATTTGGGTGATAGTAGACCGACTCACCAAATCGGCTTACTTTTTGGCGATCAAGTTTACCTCTACATTAGAGAAATTTGCTGAGATATACATTAAGGAGATAGTTAGACTTCATGGTATACCCTCTAGAATTGTGTCAGATCGTGACCCAAGGTTCACTTCAAACTTTTAGGGTGCGCTACAGAAGGCTATGAGTAACAGACTGAGTTTTAGCACCGCATACCACCCCTAAACAGATGGACAAATAGAGAGGACGATCCAGACTTTGGAGGACATGTTCAGAGCTTGTGCCATTGAACTACCAGGTAGTTGGGATAATCATTTGCCATTAGCTGAATTTGCTTATAATAACAGCTATCATTCTAGTATTGGGATCGTGCCTTATGAGGCCTTGTATGGAAGGAAGTGTAGATCGCCTTTGTGTTGGACAGAATTAGTGAGAGGAGTATCATTGGTCAGAAATTATAGAGCAGACCACCCAGAAGATTGCAATGATTAAGCAAAAATTGCTAACCGCTCAGAGCCGACAGAAGAGCTATGCTTATAAGAGGAGACGGCCGTTAGAGTTTGAAGTAGGAGATCATGTATTTTTGAAGGTTTCTCCAGTGACAGGCATTGGTAGATCCATTAAGGCAAAAAAAGTTGACACCTAAATTTATAGGCCCGTATGAGATCTTAGAGCGAATTGGATCTGCTGCATATAGAGTTGCATTACCTCCACAGATTGTAGGTATCCATAATGTGTTCCACGTATCACAGTTGAAGAAGTACAACCCGGATCCCTCCTATGTTATTGAACCTGAAGAAGTAGAATTGAGGGGAATTTGACCTTTAGATCCGAACCGGAGCGAATTGAGGACTTTAAGGACAAACAACTACGCAATAAGACCATCGACTCGTGAAGGTGATTTGGAAGGGTGGAGCCCTAAGTGATGCTACTTGGGAAACCGAGGAGAGTATGAGGCGAGATTATCCACATTTATTTGCTTAGGTACATAGTTTCTAAGCTTACCAGCATTAAATTTTGAGGACAAAATTTCTAAAAGGAAGGGAGAATTGTAACATCCTGATTTTTATATAATAAAGAAATTGTGAAATTTAGGTTTTGAGGAAAAAAATGATAATAATAGGAATTTATATTATTTGAGGTTATTTAGAAATGATATTATGGTTAGGTATTTAATTATAAATTTAAAAATTTAAATTTAAAATCACATAAGCAATATTTAGTTAAGATATAATACATAAATAATTTTTTTATTGTGTGTTAAAAAAAAAAGAAGGTAGAAGGAACAAAAAAAAAGGGGGGTGGAAGGTTGTTGTTTCTAAGTCCCACATTGGTTAGATGAGGGAAGAGAAGAGGTGCCTTCATGTATAAAAAGGAGGGGGTGTGTGCTTTAGGAAGCATGAGAGGCTAAGATGCAATTTAGAGGAAATTGCAACTTTTGGCCCAAAGGTTGAATAATTAAATTTGAACCTATAGTTTTTTTTAATATAATTTTGGGACCACAATCCCATTTTTATATTATTTTTCTCCCTTCCTCTCACGTTGCTCGGCGTTTTTCTCGCAAGGGGGGATTATTTTCTTTTTCTTCAGGTATGTTCTAACTTTCCTGTTTAGATTAGCATTTAAAAATTTATTTAATTACAAAATTAATTTTATAGTTATTTTCTAAATAATATTAGCTTTCTAGTGATATGATTATTTTATAGGATAGAGTAAATATTCTGATTAGGATTTTTTTTCTATAGGATAGTTAATCTGATGATATGATGGATTAAAAATATAGGTTAAAACTCTTAGGGATATAATAAATATTATAGAATACTTTCTTGAGGTTGAAACTCATGTTTAAGAATTTTTGAGTTAAAATCTAGATCTATATGGTCGAATTTATGTGGAATCTGAGATGTAGGGATAAACCTCTGATTATTGAATATTTATTTAAGTATGAATAGGTATTTTTGAGGTCATAGAAAGGTGATTTGAGGCTTCAGGATAATTTTAAAATTTTTAATTTATTTTTGGATGAATTTTTAGAATATAGAAGGATGAAATTATGATACTAGAAGTGATTTGAGGATAAAAAAAAAGTTTATTAGGGTTCAAGAATTTTAAAAAAGAATTTGGAAAGTTAAATGAGGCATAAATCTTAAATTAGTGTTAATATGAATTATAGATCTAAGACTTTCTAACTCTTTAAATTAGCGTTATTTATTTTAATGTAAAATTAATATATAGTATTATGAAATAACTATGTAGATTGTGTTGATAAAGATAGTGGTGAAAGAGGAGTTGTGAAGGGGAACTTATTATTCAAGACACAAGGTAACCATCATTAATGTGTTGTGATGGGTGTGTTTGTGAATGGTTATGTGTTGTTTTTTGTTTGGAAAAATTATGAATTATTGAAAATAAATACTGTATATACTTGTTTGAAATTATTGCCAAGTGGGTTAAAAATTTATTTTTGTTTATCATGATGAGATATTATTGTTCGGATATATTCCTGTTTGGATATTTGAATGATGCATGACTTGTCAGGGTATTTTAATGTATGGTGTTAATGGAATTTTTGTTCGGTTAATTATTACCACGTGGTAAGCCTTCATTGGACCCAATGAGTGGCGTGTTGCTTGGTCCAACTCACCTTTGGCCGGGTGATTTGGCGTCCGAGCATTGTGAAAGGAGGATATAAGGTGCAGTCATGCAATTAAATACTTGTTCGGTTTGTTTGAAAATATTGTTCGGTTAAATGTTTTGTGTGCCCACTTAGCAATCGCATGATTAGTTACATCCGCATGCATCATTACATATTAATTTTTGGTTACTGGGACTTTTAAGTCTCATTCCCCGTGGTTAATATTTTTACAGGAGCGAATCCGGCCGAGAAAGCACCAGAGGTGTAATTATGGTATATGAGACACCATCTTTTACGTTGCCTCTTATTTTGGATTATACAATGTATCTTGTGCCAACTTAGGACATATCTTGTCTATGGAGCATGTAAACTCTAATCCTTTTTATTAAATGCATTTATATGTCCAAGAGGATTATATCTGTCCCTTTTGATTCATGACCTAATTTGAATAACATGCTATGAGGATCATGTCTGTCCCTCATGGTTCTAATTGCTTTTTGAGATATTTTAAGACCTGTGGTATATTGTCTTGGATGTATCATGGTAGAAATTTTTCTACCATGATAAGGATATGATAAGGGTTCAATGAAAAAAATAAAAAAATGAAAAAAAAATTTGTTGAATTAATAATTTGCGAAAAATTGGTTTGTAAATTTGAGGGTGTTACAGGAATCATCAACACCAGAGTTGTCATTAACCTTTCTTTTAACTTAAGAAAAGCTATCTCACATTTATCATCCTAGGTAAACAACTTATTCTTCCTCATAAGCCTAGTCAAAGGTATGAAAATCTAGGAGAAACTCTTGATAAAATACTGGTAGTAACTTGCTAACCTTAAGAAACTATAAATCTCTGTAATTGACTCGGCCTCTCCCACTACAAGACTACTTCAACCTTATGCGGATTAATTGCAATACTATCTGACAACATGATATGTCCTAATAATCTAACCTCTATCATCTAAAACTTGTACTTATTAAGCTTGGCATATAGCTTATGATCTCTTAGAAATCTTAGGATAGTCCTCAACTGTTTGGCATGTTGCTTCTCATCATTAAAGTATATTAGTATATTGTCAATAAAAACTACTATAAACTGATCTAAGAAAGACCAAAAGATGTAGTTCATATAGTCCATGAAAACCACAGGCATATTTGTCAACTTGAATGGCATAACCAAGAACCCATAATGGCCATATTGAGTCCTAAAAGTCATCTTTGCCACATCTTTCTCACTAATCCTCAGCTGGTGGTACCCTGAACAAAGATCAATCTTAGAAAAAACTGTAGTACCAACTAAATGACCTAAAAGATCATTGATACAAGGTAGTTGGTACTTGTTCTTCACCATAACCTTTTCCAACTACCTATAATCGATATACAATCTCAAACTACCATCCTTCTTCTTCACAAATAAGATAGGGGACCCCAAAGAGAAATATTAGGTCTAATAAATCCCTTATCTAATACTTCCTTAAGTTGCTTCTTCAACTCAACTAACTCTAAAGGAGCCATTCTATAGGGAGCCTTTAAAATTAGCTGTGTCCTTGGTACCAGGTCAATTGAGAATTTAACCTTGCATACTAGAGGTAATCTTGATACATCCTCTAAAAACACCATCACATTTTACCTGCCTTAGACTCTTGGGTAGTGAGCATTACCACATAAGCCTCATAACCCTACTTAATCAACCTTTTAACTTGTAAAGAAGAAAGAAAACAAGAATGTCTAGGGTATTCCTTGATCACCCTTTGCACGTCTACTAAAGTCACAATCTTAGCTACATAATCTAAGATGGGACCTTAAGCTGTCAGCCAGTCTATATCGATGATTAAATCAATCTCTTGCATAGGTAATTTAATCACATTCACACAAGTTAAAAGTCATCTTAGTCCCACACACCACGCTAGATCGACCAACCAAACTAAAAGTAAAGGAAACTTCTATATCATGGGGCAACTAGTCAATAGGCATACCCATTCTATCTAAGTACTAGGCATCAATAAAAGGTTCTAAATCAAGGCCACATATAGAAATCATACCAGTGATCAAATTTGATGGCTTCTTGGCCCACTCTTAAGATACCATATACACTCTATCAAGACTCACGTTCCTCTGGTTTGAGCTCTCATGTAAATTAGAGCAATCACGAATACTACAAGAAAATCAAGATTTATGAGGACCATATTCCTCACTAAATCAAATATATTCCTTGCTAAAAACCATTTAGTGAGGAACTAGTTTCCTCATTAAATGCATAGCTAAATGACAAGTCGCTAATATTTAGTGAGGAATAATTTTTTCCTTGCTAATTAGCGAGAGAAAATAAATTGTGCCTTAACTTTTGGTGAGTTTGATTTGGTTAAGTTGCCATTTTTTGGGGTGTTTATTTGGTTGTTTTGTTTTCATTTTTGAAAAAAAAAACCTCATTTTATAGAGCTGTACGATTCTCTATTTTCAATTTCTTTGCCTTAACTTCAAAAATTCACTAAGAATGAATCCAAAGGATTTTCGATTTGGAATTTCTTTCATTTTTAAACTACATGTCTTAGCTTCAATTAAAATTTGTTTGGTCAATTTTGGATGTGAGGAGTGTTCTGTGCATTTTCTACAATCTATCAAGGTCCTAAGAGCCTTTATAGAGGATCTTGAAACCTTGAGGCCATTTTGAGTCAGTATATCTCTCACTCTATTTGTCTAAATTGCTTGATTCTAGTTTTGAATTTATCACTATTTTCTTGGCTCTATTTTTTCTGTTTAGCATTTTCTTTAATTTAATCTTTTTCCTTTTGAAAAATTTTTTGGATTCTCATAAGGTCCTTTAGATGAATTTCTATTTCTCCAGAAATGTGGACCATTTTGTGAAAAATTATGGGAAGAATTGGGGAGGAATTTTGAACTGAAAATTTTATATAATTTTCCTACATGTCTCTTCTATATCTCATAAAAGTTTCATGGGAATTTCTCATGTGGACCTTCTGTTATAAAATTCACACGATCATTATCCCTAGAGATACATTTTCAGGATTTCCAAAATTTCAAGATTTTTCATTTCTATGATCTTATTTGCTCCCAAAAAATTTTCTTTAGCACTTTTCAAGCATTAATTCATGGAATTAGTGTCCTAGGACATATTTGACATACATTGAGGATAATGCATGGTTTAAGCATGGGGGGAGATCATAAAAATTAGTTTTCTTTTTGTTTTGTTTTGAAAAAAAAAATTGGAGAATAATAAAAATTCTATTTTGATTTGTCTTAGGAAATTAAAAATTTTGCTTTAGATTTTGGAATATGAACTTTTGAGATGATGTTGCCCTAATTTTTGTACTTTATGAAGCAAGTTTTCTATTAGAGTGTGTGCATTTGATTAGAAAAGCAAAGTTAGCCAACATGGAAGGAGCCTTCAACTAATGAGAGTTATGTCTTTAGTATTTGCACCCTCTAGAACTTGTCTTTCCTCTTAATCAAGGCTACATTAGTGCATTTGTTATAGGGAAGATGATTTTGGCATTCACATAAAAAGCATATGGACTTTTAGCTAACCTTAATGCGATTGATTATTGCAACCCTCCCCTCTATCTACTAGGTACAGGAGAAGATTAACTAAATCACCACGGTACTTAAATACATTGTTTGAAAAGCTTAGGCCTAAAACTCATTTTGTAAAATCATCAAAATCATAATATTTTCAAAGCATACATAGCAGAAACAAGTTGTAAGCACTCACATCAATTTATGCATGCATCACAAAGTACAAAATTAGGTCAAGTTATGGGTAACACACCGCGATAGACAACACCTTCGTCGGGCCACACAAGTTCAAATGTTTCATTGTCATTTAATAGGAAAAATGAAGAACTTCCGGCGTGCGTTGTTTTCACATATGATGTCCAACCGGATTGATTCAAGCGCCCACACGTAGCTTATCTCATAAGCTAACTAATGAGATAGGTTTGAATATGATCTAATGATCTGATCAAAATTTAGATACTCGGGTGTAAAAAGTCACTTTTTTATAAAAAAAATTTTGCACCTAAGCGCTCAAATTAATCCCATTGTCTCATTAGACCATTTCAAGCCTTAAACCAAGTCCAAAAGGACCTATTACACCTAATTTACCACATTTCATCACATATATGCACATATATATAAATTTGACTATTCAACAATCAATTTTCATATTTCACAAAATTTCACCACTTAGCATAAACTGACCCACTTGGTTATTTTCACTACAAATCACATCTATTTATAATCTGTTGGAACATCTTTATCTTTTTAGTTAGATGTGCACCTTCTTGAATTTGATGTTTCAATTTAGTGTTGGATTCAGCATCGTGGCATTTAATCTTAGCTATTTGCTTTTCAAATTTTGTACCAAAACTTTCATCCTCAACAATCTATCATGCATATTTAGTCCCATGATGTGCTTCATAGCAGCACCATTGGTCATATGCATACTACTATTGGTGTCGTTCTTCAATTATTTTCCTATGGTAGCCTTCGTGACATTGTTAATGCCAAACACATAGAGGTAGGGTGCCATAACAATTTTGGCACTGCCTGTATGGGCATTCATGGTAATATCCCATATAAAATCATGAATATATGAATTGAAAAATATCCTTCAATTATTTTGATATGATGATATGTGGTTTTAGGAAAGCTTGGGTTACTTTATGGATCTCCACTAGAAAAGTAACCTATGGAAAGGAGGTGGAATCAGATTTGGTATCAAATTCATGTAAAATAGGAAGGGAGAGGGGGAAGAAAGAGAAGAGAAAGGGGAAGAAAGAGAAAGAAAGAGGAGAAAGGTGAAAACTCTAAAAATTCTATTCAATATTATTCAAAACTGTAAATAAATGAAAACCCTATCTCTTTTTTCAGAGTTCTAAAATGATAAAATAATAATAAAATAATGAATCTAAATCTAAATCTTGAATCTAATTTAAAAAGATACTGATAGGATGATAATATCTTATTTTATTAAGCATAAATAAATCTAAGAGAAATGATAAAATAAAATAATAAATTTTAATTCTAATGGACAAATAATCCTTATTTCAATATATCTAATAGATAATCCTAATATCCTAAATAAATTCTAATTATATTAATTAACCATTATCCCAAATTTTATCATTATATCTCAAACTTATTTTTTTAAATAAAAATTTAATCTTTGACTTTAAAAGAAAATCACAGAAATATATTAAGAACAAAAAAATGAATATTTCAATAATTGATAAAATTTAATTTTTTTAAAATAACTTTGAAGTATTAGTTTTAAAATATCAACTCACAATCTAAAAGTATTGGATATGTTATTAAAAATTAAAATTTTTTAAAATTAAAAAATAATATTTTAATATTTTATAAATATATATCAAAAAAGTATTGATAAGTATGGATATCGTACATGGACGATTTGAAATATACGTGCTTCATCTGCTTGTTGATAATCAGTGGGCCCTACAAAGATCAATTTACTTTCCCTTTCATGCACGCTCTTTTATATTGGATTATTGGCCCTTCGGTTTAAATGTATAAATACATGCTAACAAATTAGTTCAGCCATTGCCAGTCTGAAACGGTAAAGTAATTATTTAAAAGTAAATTATTTCTTTTTTGAATAATTTATATCGGGAGTACGGTGTATGAAATTGACGAGAATAAGATCTCGAAATTTGGGCTCCTTGCAAGTATCAAAATAGGAAATAAACACTTTTGTGTCAATGGCAATGGCATCATGGTGGTTTTGAGCGAACACCAAGGCCATATTAACTCATGAACGCAAGATTTTCCCCGCAATAGTCTTGAGAGTTTTGAAAACCGTCGTCCCCAAACCCCTTCTCTTCCATTCTGAGGCGGCCGAGTCCCCCCCCCCCCCACCCCAACAATCCCCCCCCCGAACAATTTGATTGGCCCTTAAAAAAGTTTTAAATTTTTTTTATTTTACTTTTAAAAAAAGTGAAAGTTAATATTAGCCTTCCATATTTTAAACATTTTTCATTTCTGCCCTCCCATATGTTCTTTTTTGGATTCGTGCTTGCTTAGGGTGCGAATCCTCCCCATTTCGCGCACCTTGAAGAGAAATCAGTAATAAGTATTCACTCTGATTAAAAATTGAGTTTCATCTTAATAAAGTAGTTATCTATTTTTAAATTAATTTTATCTTTTTAAATTTACTCCTATTAAATACCTTATAATAAATATAAAGTCATTCATTAATATGGGCACTTTTAAAAAAACGATGATTATACATCAAAAAACTACAAAAGCCTTATATTTTTTAATAGAGAGAGTAAGTACTTGCTTTCCTTTCCCACTAGAACCATGTTGCTAGCTTTTGAACTGATTCAGAGACTTGTTAGCCATTTGTAGAACTTGGCTAAATGACTATGATTTGAACTTTAATTCAAAGAACCAGCAAATTCTTAACCGCAGTATCTTTAAAAAAGCTGAATTTTTATTTTACAGATAATCCTTTGAGTATGACAACGAGAATCCTGCTGGTAATCCCAGTTTCTTCAATCCTGGGAATTACGATCAGAATAGTAGCACTAGTTTGTTAAGATTTTTATATTTTAATATTCAAAATTGGTGGGTGATAAAAAATCTAGGTGATACGAGAGACAAACAAGCCATTAGTGAGAGTGGATGAAGGGGATCCATTAGCACGTGTCAAACAGTCACGTGAGCCGTTTGCACTTTCCACATTCACATACGGAAACGATGACGTCGCTTCCCCACCTCCTTCCTTCTTGGAAATTCTACGTTTGTCTTCAGTTCCGTCTATGTTCGGTGCTCAGCAACATCAACCACAAAAACTTAGGATCATCGAAATTAATTTTTTTAATCTTAATTATATATTTACTAAAATAAAAATTTATAAATTTTGTTGATAAATTTGTTCATCATTAATTTGGATAATACTTATCTAACTTGGATGGTCCAATGCAATATTATATTATAATTTTTATAAATTGACTATTTACATGTATTCTAGACAATATAAATTTAATATTAAATTTTTATTTGCAAGGTCCATATTAAAATTTTTATTTTTTTATTTTAATAAATACAATATTTAAAAATAAAATATATAAACTTTTAAATAGAACTTTTAAAAAATATTTTTTAAAAAATAACAAATTAAAAATTAAAAATTTGTATTATAAAGAATACATCTGTATAGTTAATATGTAAAAATATAAAAAATTTAATATTAAATTGAGCCTTTTAAATTAAATATAGATCAGATTAGCCATGAAAGGATTTATTAAAATTTTTCTTTATAATTTTTATAAATTTTTATTTTAAAAACTATAAAATAAAATTATTAAATTAATTCTTTAAATTTGGCTCATCGAGATTGAAAATCTAAATCGCCCAAATTGTACCATGATGAGCAAGGTGATAAGCGCCGAAGATAGATCCGCTTGGGCTCCTCATTTTCTTCGTAAATGTCCTCTTAACCTTCACTCTCACTCTTATCTGATACTTTATTGATACTGATACAGGCTAGTTATGTCTTTATAAATAGTTAGCAGGGACTATTTTGTATTTTCACTGGTGTTGCCCTAGACTACCCTTTCCCCTCCTGTTTCCATTCTGCGACGCATCGGTCTCCAATTTGCGACGCATCATTATGACACACAAGGCGCGTTCATTCTCTTAACCTTCCCCCTCACGCTTATCACACACAACAATCAATATCCATTCTTCATTCTCTCTCCCTCTCCCCCTAACCAATTCTTCTCGCAAGCAGTAGCGCCGGTGGTTGTGACGATGACGACGACGACGACGACATCAGATGTCTGTAATGTGGCGGTAGGATTGAAGCCGATGTTGTTAATGGTGATGATAGCGCTCGCGGCTGTTAATGTGCTCTACAAGCTCGCCGTCAATGACGGCATGAACCTAAGAGTTTTGGTTGCCTATCGCTTTCTCTTCACCGCCGTTTTCATGGCTCCCCTTGCTCTTGTTCTGGAATGGTCGGTTTCGTCTTATATCTAACAATAGTTTCAATGAATATTTATTTGTGCCTTGTTTTTCATTAAATAATGATGAAAGGTAAACCAATTGCAGGAACAAGAGACCAACGATGACTTGGAAGATACTGTTTCAAGCCTTTCTTTGTGGTTTATTTGGGTAAATATATCAAATTTGGGTGCGTTTCTGCTTTTCTGTTCATATTGGAATAACTAGCTAGTTTAAATATAATATGTTCATTTGGCATATTATATGGGAGAAATATAATTTTTATCAGATGTATAAAATACCAAAAAATTATAAAATGATTCTTTTACTTTTAATCACCAAAAGAAAAAACCTCCCCGCATAAAATTATACTTCTAAAAGCATCTAATTGTTAATTTTCTTATTAACTCTTTATATAGTTAACTAATAAATAAATAAAAAGTTCATACGTATCCTAAATATATCTTCCAATTGAACCAATGGGAAACCAAATAGGAATAGTTCATAATAACTTGACAAAGAATGATATCAAAGGCTATGTAATGGCACTACTAAAATATGAAGGAGTTATTTAATAGACAGCCCTAAATTTGGCAAAGCCCTTTGTCTTCAACACATAGTATAGAAAAATAAATAGTAGGGAAGAAAAGAAAATAGACTCAATATAGTACCAATGCGCATAAGCTTGTAATGTTCTAATTGGATTCAGTCCAAGTCTAAACTCATGAGCTAGCTAGCAACTAGTCTATATTCACAAAAAGAGAAAATCAGATAAAGCACATATGTATATGTATATGTATATGTGGATGTATATGTATATATAGTTTCCCTAAAAATGATTGTTTTATGTAATTCGACCCTTATTTAAATGGTTCAGGATTGGACCTTTAAACCCTTGCCGTTAACAAAAATTAAACTTAACCGTTAATTGACTATAAAAAATCTCAAAAATTATAGAAAATGATTCAAATTAAGTTTACAAAAAAAGATCAATAAAATTTTGGTCTTGTTCTATCACGCCCCAAAATAGGGGGTGACCGGCATAGGATGTGAATCACATCATACATATCGTAAGCCATAAAGTCAAGGTTTATTTTATTTAATTAAAATGTACTCAGTTATTCACTAACATTTTAATACTATTGATACTAATCATTATAATAATTATTTTAATATTTTGTAAAAATTTTGACAGAACCTCCTCTATAAATAGTATCTCTCAAAAATTTTGTATCACCAAAATTTTCCTTAAACATTATATCAATCAAGAGCTCGACTCCTTCCACCAGCAGACAAAATGTATAATAAACTAAGGATTCTAATTATAAGTTATTTGGAGCACCTAATCATATATCTCATGACATAACACATAAATTTCATATTTACATCCATAAGGCATATTTACAGAACAAGCCTTCATTCTATTCTGCAAACATCCATCATTGGTAAGTAAGACGTATAGTGTCAATTATGCTATCTGAGACCAAAATAATTTTTCAATGAATAACGTCCCAACAATAAATAATTTAACATGAATAAATAGAAAAGTTTAAAATAATCATATAAGTTAAAGAAACAATAATTTTCATAAAAAAATGTATAAACTTCAGAATAAAATGGTTCTATAAAATTTTGAATAAAATCTTAAACCATTGAACTATTATAGCAAATATTAATATCACTTGATTTTAAGAAGTTACATAAATGAAATAAAGACTTGTAAATAAATTACTAAATAAAAACTAATGGAGTATAAATCATCAAATAATTGGATTCTTAATTATAGAAACTTATTAGAATAATTAACAAACGTGGGCACACAGTCCATGAGAATAAATAACCAAATGTGGCTTGTACTATGAAGACAAACGTGGACACACAGTCCATAAGAGTAAGTAAGCAAACGCAGTCAAAGCCACGAAACAAATGTGAATTCATAGTCCACATGCTAACCAAACGGGGCTCAAAGCCACGAAATCAAATGTGAGTACAATGCTCATGAATAACCATCCCTCTGTTCCATGTGCGTTGGCATCATACGGGGCTAGCATCTCCTATAAGCACTTTGCTAACTAGGTGAACCATGGCGCGCTAAGGGATAGCGGAACTGCCGTTAGCAACTAGTGTTCTGTACAAAGTTCCCTTCAAATCCATTTTATAACATGCAAGAAAATCATCACTTTCATAATAAAATTTTCATTTTCAAAGTCAAACTTGCATGAATCATTCTCTGTATCAATTCAATGTTTGATAGAATAAAATCTCATAATCAAAGTCAAAACTTATATTTATTAATTAATTAAAATTTCAAAACTAATAAAGGTAATTTCACAAAATAAAGAAGTTTAATAAACAAACTATTCAATAACCACATCATCGTTACTAAAACAATTTTGCAAACAAATGTACTATTATAATAAAGGAAATCTTTATTGAAAAATCAATCGGGACGCTATCTACTTACCTATAATATGCCCAAGTATCATAATTCATTTCTTAAAACTTCAATCAACTCTTCCTTCCTCTTAGCATTCTCTTCAATATAATGAAAGATTTAATGGCCTTACTTTAGTTAAATAAGTTATTTTCCAATATTGAAAACACTAGTAAATTGGTTTCAAATCATTATAATTTAATCAACCAAGTCTTAATTTCTTCCATCCTTTTAATACTTTACGTGCCTACTTCCCCATCCAACAAATTGCTTATACTTTAATTTGTTTTCCCAACCATTCTTTGAATTATGTAACTAAACATTAATCAGGGTGCGTATAAACATATCTACACACACACACACCCCCACATTTACTCTCTCAAGTCATCGAACATCTTTCATGCATTATAAGATTAAATAATTAAACAACAGTAATGTTTGTAAGTATCAACCATATGACTCTCAAGAGCTTAGCTAATCAATTCTTCCTTAAATCTCAAGTTAATGCATCAATAACCTATACCAAGTATGCTTATAAAAAAATTAGTGAAAATTTAGAAAAATACATATTCAAGTAGACTCCACCTAATAGACATTTCATCTAACAACTTGTAAACATCAAATCTTAACCTATAATTCCAAACTAATTTCTTATCAAATATCATTCTAACATTTTCTATGTTAATTTCAAGTTTATCAAACTTCTAGAAATAAGAATTTTAACAATAATTAGTTCAAATATGAAAAGGTTACCCACCTTGCCACTTACAATAATCAAAGGGCTTAAAGCATAGTTTCCTATTGAAAATTAAAGTTTCAACTGGATCACACTCCACCTATTCTCCTCTGCCACGCTCAGGAGCAAGAAATAACTAATTGCAACCCCAATCAAACAATACACACGCACACACAATTGGCGAAGGAAAAGAACTGAATCTCCTACCTTGAACCTACGATGTGAGCAGAGAAGGAGGAGAAAGAACCTACGACACTGCACATTGAAGGGGGAGAAGAACATTTGATGCATCCTTTCACAGCATTGAAAACAGAGGAGGAAGAACTGAAATTCAAAGCCCACACGCACACCAAACAACGTCACAACAAGAAAGTGGGAAGCGATTGACATCGCACCTGGGAGAACTCACAGCCAAACTCCTCACAGCGACGGACAAAGCTTCTAGACTCATCAACAATGACGACAGATGGGAATATATAAAGAAGACGGAGAAGATGGACGGAGAAGATAGAGAAGCTTGACATTTCTAGATCCAGGATTTCTCTCCCTCTCTCCCCTCGTGCTTTGTTCTTGACCGACAAAGGAAAGGAAATTTAAAGAGATGAAGTTTATTAGAAAAATTACAAGAAACCCAATGGATATTTTCTAAAATCGCACAAGAGGTAAGGGCATTTTGGTAACTTCGTTCAATGCCAACAAAAAATGAAATTTCCTTTAATATAGGTAAGATTCGAACCCCACACCTCCAAATAACAACTGACATAGTTTCCACTGAACCATTACTCCCTATTTATTATATAACTAAAACAATAAAATAAAATATCAATTGAAAAAAAAAATTTAATTTATTTATCATTTCATTTATCTTTTTTTTTAAAACTTTTTTTAGGGCTATTACATGTTCTGTAATTTTGATTTTATTTACTATTATTTTTTATTAGTTAACAGTCAAAATTAATTTTTCTTAACACAGGAGTGTATGACTTACTCATTAATTTCTTTTTTAAAAATATTCTTACAATTTCTTACCTTGGAATTTCCAAACTCAAAATATAATTGCGAATATGTTGGCAAAAAAAATCTAATTGCAAATATAATGGTAAACAATTACTAGTTTGAATCTATATATATATATATATATGTATCGTATTTATCTACTAAAAGAAGTTATTCTTTCCTCAACAATGGTTTGCTTTTTTTCTTTTATAAGTTTTTTTTCTCTAGACATGGTTTGTTTAATATTATTCTGTGACAAATAAATTAAATAAAGTAACTAATATTATGATGATATATAAATTGTTATATACGTGGAGGATCATTGTCGCAAAACTTATACATGGAAGCACTGGCTTTAACATCAGCAACATTTGCTACAGCGATGGCCAACCTTGTTCCAGCCATCACCTTTATAATGGCTGTTTGTTTTCGGTGAGTGTCCTTGCGTTTAGAACTTTCTTTCTTCTTTTTTTATTTTAGCACAATTTCTTATATTTTTTAGTCCTATCCTTCATTTCTCATTGTTCTTTTCTCACAAATATATAACTTTGATTAATTAGGTTTAAACATTGAGCACCTTTCCGATTTCATGCCCACATAAATTTCCTTCTTTTATGGTTCTTTGTGTGAACCTTTTTCTTTTTTCCTCCAACCAACTTTCCTGCAATTTGAGGAAATGCAATTCTTGGTTACTAAATGTTTAATTCATTATCAATTCAATCCCTGAACTTTGCAAAACAATTTAATCCTTACAGTTTCTTAACTCAAAACAATAATTTTTTTTATTCACTACAACTCATTCTCTATATTTCTTTAAATCAATAAACTAGAGGAGCTAAATCAATAATTGAGCGAATGTTTAAAGAGTAAATTAAATTTCTACACAATACTATCACCACAAATTAGCGTATGAAAATTACAAATCATGACTTATATTATAATGACTTATTTATGGAATTATGATGAATAGCTTGGAAAGTCTGGGTTTACGAACAGCATCAAGAAAAGCCAAGATTGTTGGAACAATGATAGGAATAAGTAGGGCTATGATTCTAACATTTTTCAAAGGTTTAGAAATACACACATGCTCCTTCCACGCCACACTCATGCATCATCATAATGGACATGAGGTATCACTGCAGTCTTCCTTTAATAGTAACACACTCTTAGGTGGTCTTTGCACTCTAGGAAGCCACTCTAGAACTACTACAGAATACCCCCTTATTTGACAGTTATTTTAGAAATTATTTGATAGTTTTTAACCGTCAAGTAATGAGACGCCATATATTTATTTGACAGTTAAAAATTGTCAAATATTTTAGAGATTACTTGATGGTTTAAATAATCGTCAAGTAATCACTTAAATATTACCGTATACCACAGCAATATACTTGACGATTATTATGAAGTAACTGTCAAGTATTTAGTAATATTTGACGGTTATTTCGAGACAATCATCAAATATATTTTCACAAATTCTGTGTGCCAAATACTTGATAACTGTCAAATAAGTATGCATACTTGACGATTATTTTGAAATAACCATCAAGTAAAGTTGTAGTTGACATTTCTTTCTAAATAATCGTCAAGTATTTATGATGGGTTTTTTTTTTTAAAATTTGGGGGCTCCTTTTCAAGTAGCCCCCTACAAATATAAAGCAATTAAATATATATACTAGCCAGCTAACAATAAAAAACAATTGAATCATTATTTATATTAAAATTACAATCCAAATATCTTTAATTTCCCATATCTACCAATACCCTAAACCCGATGCCATAAAAAATCTATAACTTTGCCTACTTTACAAGTTAAAATTCAAAATTAATTGGCCTCAAACATAAAATTGACCAAAAATAAATGTGTATACCAAAACTAATTGGGCCTAACCACTGCTGCTATTCACTTGCTAAACACGACCTGAGCTACCTCTTCAATGGTTTCCTCTATATGTGCAGCTGCATGCCTTAATTATACTCAATCAAGTTACCCAACAACAATTGATATAAAAATTTTATCCCAAAAATTCAACAGCATAATAGCTTAAAAAAAAGAGTTTTTCAAGTTTTGAACCCTCTTTTTATTCAAAAATTCTATCATTCACAAGTTCTCATATAATACTTATACCCAATCAAATTATCCATAGTAACAATTAATATAAAAATTTTATCCTATAAGTTCAATATAAGTCAATCATATCTAATTAAGTTATCCAACAACAAAATTAATCACCATCACCACAACAAGGGAAGCAAATTTTTAACAAATTCATATAATACCCAACAGTAAATTAATTTTCATATAATCTTAAATTTAATTTTGTAACTAACAAAGAATGAAAAACCAAAGCCTATATACATTCAATCACAAATCATAGTTCTAATGAACAAAAAATTCATATTCCAATTATTAATTCCAATCAACTCCCTAATTACAATTAATTGACAACAATACCACAAGGAAGAAGAATAGGCCAACTTACTTAAGAGAGGCAGAGCACGAGGATGAAGAAGAAAAGCAGGGGAAGGAGGAAAGAAGACAACTCGCATTTTGCACTGTTGAAAAGCAAGTAGGGGAATTTGAAGTCAGATTTACCCTAAATACTAAACTCAAAAATGAATTAAACAGATGAAGGAGAAATTAAACTTACATATGAAAAATAGAGAACAAACCCAAAATGACCGAAATGAAGACTTCGATGAATGAACAACACACAAACCCCAAAAAATGGAACCCATGAGCAAAACCCATGAAGAATCGAGTCCAAATTTGTGTTCTTGGGCTGTTTTGGTGACAGAAAATGATTTTCAAGCACTCTGGGTGTGTTTTCAAAAATGTTCGAGTTGCAAAAATGTGAAAATGAAAGGTTCTAGAGCGTAAATTTAAAAGGCAATACTCGATGGTTATTTCCTAATAACCGTCAAGTATTCCTTACTTGACACTTGTTATTAAATAGCCGTCAAATAAAATGCAGCCATACTTGACGGTTATTAATAAACAAGCATTAAGTAATTGTTATTTTTTTATTTTTTCATTTAAATCATATATTTGATGCTTGTTTACAAATAACCATCAAGTATACCAAAATATACTTGGCGGTTATTAGCAAACAAGTGTCAAATATATTTATGAAAAATTCAAATATGGGATGCAGATATATTTGACGGTTACGTCAATATAACCATCAAATATGTACTAAATACTTGACGGTTATTTTAAAACAACTGTCAAGTATTTACCGCCTTTTTTATTTGTTTTTTTACACTTATAACTGTTAAATATAAGGTGTCATATTTAGATTATTCTGTTGTAGTGTAGTTATGCTCTATGGCTTATTATTCAGGTCTGCTTTCTCAATATGTGATCATTTTACTTCTTTTACTTGTCATTTTTCATTTCATTACATATTAAACATATTTTTTCTTTGGGTTATTGCATTAATACAGACAAAGATGAGTGAAAGTTACCCATGTCATTACTCTAGCACAGCTTTGATGAGTGTGGTTGTAGGAATCATATCTATTGTTTTTGCTCTCTCTCTTGAAAGAGATATGACTCAATGGAAGTTGTGTTGGAATGTTAGGCTTCTTACTGTAGCTTACTCGGTATATATGTCATTATTGTTCATATTAATATGAGAATTTTTTTTGGATTAATCAATTTTTGTTAGTGTGGTGAATTTTAATTATAATAATGAACATAGGGAATAGTTGTGTCTGGTGTAATAGTAGTGGTGATGGCATGGTGTATGCGTATGAGAGGACTTGCTTATGTATCTGCTTTCAATCCTCTCATGCTTGTCTTTGTAGCCTTGACTGGTTATTTCATGTTAGATGAGAAGCTACATCTTGGAAGGTACATCTTTTGCTTGATTTTATAAGATTTTTCTTTTTTACATAATTTGATCCTTTTCTTTTGGCTAGCTATGTAATTTGATGTTATAATATAGGATGTTTTAAAAAATAATGATTCATTAATAAAGCTTATTCTAAAATAATGATTCTTTCTTGCCTTCACTCTAATAAAAAAAATTAGATTTCAAATTATATTGTTAATTGATTTTATTGATATTTATAATTTTAAAAAATAATTTATAAAATGAGATTGAGAGAATAAACACTTACATTTGTCCTCACTTGCAAGCTCACAAACACATGCCCACCACATATGTTTGCTTTCACAAACACTTGCTACTGCTATTTGTTCTAGTTAGTGGCACAAATGCACATTATATACAATAACTTACTTTATGATTTATGATTTTTTACCACAAATTTGCAGTTTAATTGGAGGGGTGTTGATAATATGTGTATTATATGGAGTTCTATGGGGAAAAAGTATAGAGGTGAATCAACTTGTTGCGTCTCATAGCCTTTAAGAAATTATAGCAAGATCTCCACAGAAGATGAATGTATTCCTCATAACAAAAATAATAGTAATGATATTGAAGTTGTTAGAGATAGTGAGATCTCCCATCAATCTTAAATGCAGCAGCTAGTTGAGAGGATTATTTTCGCGGCCGGTCTTTAATGTAAAACTTCAATTTACCTTATATTCCAAATTTATAACTTTTTTTTCCCAGACTATATCCCTCTATTCGATTTCGTCACATAGTAAATGGGGATTTTCATTATTATGGGTAGTTTCCAATGCAAATGATCAAATATTCAAATGGGATATTTAAGGAAAATCAACAAAAGATTTACAAATAATTTAATTTTGCATTATCAATCGCCTCGTTTTACATTATATATAATATCAAAGACTTTTACTTGATAGAATGAAATTTCTTGGGATTACCTGATTCATCATTTATATACCTTTTTATGATTTAATTTCAGAAAAAATATATTCTAATATCATAATTTATGTCTATATAATTACCAAATTAAAAACAAATTTTAAAAGCCAATAAGCTACTTTAAAATAATATATATATACACATAATTGTTAACTTCAACCATGATAACCTTTTTAACAAACCTGTATTTTTTTATATTAATAAAATTGACTCTTTTTTGGCAAAAAATAAAAACCTATATTTTGTCCCTTTTATTTTCTTCCTTCAATTAGCTTTGGGCTTCCTGCAATTGCAGACAATATTCATCTTAGAGAGTCATATGGGCCAATTTATTTCTGCTGCATGATTTTTACTCCCTAAAGTTTTGATGGTGAAGCCCATGAATAGAATAGATTAAACAAGGATACTTTGCTTAGAGAGTATTGATTAAGCATTTTTAAACTAGTTATAGAACCCATCATAACATAAATTCATAATTTATTGGTCAGATTATGGTTGAACTAGTTCTAAATATATTTTTATTTATTTTTAATTTTATATATTAAAATAATATTATAAAAATCAACAATAATAGATCCCATAAGCATAGTATTTAAATTTTGAGAAGTCAAGTCATGGGCTTCATAGTATTTAAATTTGTATCCAATGATTAGAGAAGTTGGAGAGAGTAATTAAGTCACATGTAGAGTAGTAAAGTTTAATTAGAAGAAATTAACAAGTGTTGGGCCTAATAGAAGGAGCTATAGTTTCCTAAACATGATGTTTCGGATTCAAGTTCATGTGAATATGGAAACATCTTTGAGATGGCTACAATCAATTGAACTTGACAATATTAGAATTAAACTTAGATAGGAAACCATTTAAAAAATAGCTCAAAAGAATAAGGAAGATGAGATAAATTGAGGGAGGAATAAGTAATAACTAATTAATATATAGAGAAGCAAGGCTAGCGTAGAAACTTAGCCCTTAGCCCTTTCATTTTTTTGTATTATACATCATGGAGAGATTGGGTCAACTCATCAAACATCATTGTGAGATACAGCTTTGGAACCCTTGAAGATTACTACTTCAAGGCCATTTTTATCTCACCTCTTTTTCGCTAATGACCTTTTCCTTTTTCTCTTCTCAAGCCTCAATTGAGAACATGATGATTATTAGAGACAATGAGAGGTAATATATGCTTCGTTGGACTCGCTAGCTATTTTTGTCCTAACTTGAAGAGAGCCTTGACATTGATCTCCATTCTTAGTTCAGGCTTGCATGTTAAGCACTCCAAATTTAGATGAATAATGGTCACTTTCAGATATAACTTTGATTTCTCAAGATGGCCTTTATTTTTGCTGCATTTCAGTATATAGATGATGTGTTGCCTTGTGATAGATGGTCTTTGATGGAAGTGCAATGTCAGGACTACAGAGGAATACCAAGAGTGCTTGAATCTCTAATTTTAGTCCTCGAGCTTCATTTGTAGCACTCTTTTATCAACAGGGAACATATTCAACATTTCCTTTTCATTTTATTTTGGGGAATAGTCCATATAAAATAAAATCTGATGACATGTAACTTGAACAACTTTATGCAACGATGCAACCCCAAACTAATTATGTATTAACCTATACATATAATATAAATATTATATATATAATTATTATTAAATATTTTTTATAAGTTTGATTAATCTTTTTTCTTAATTAAAAAATAAATTACATTTCAATTCTAGTAGAAGTAATATTTAAAGGTAAAAATAAAGTACAAAAACATTTTATATATTTAGAAATTACTTAACTATTAATATTAATTAGTATCTTTGATGAAAAATTACTATTATTTAATTTTATTATTTTTAAATTTACTCTCAAAAGTGGGCTTTGATATTATTTTAGAGTAGCAATATTTAAAAAAGTCATCAAACACAAATTTATTGTATCTCTAATGTGGCTTTTAATTCTTGTGTTCACTACATATATGTACATCTATGGTGAAATTTAGTTTTTGTAGTGCGCGCGCGGCACACACTCACATATATATTAGTGATCTAGAGTATATTCTATAGAAGTAAAAATCAAGTAACTGACGAAGAATGTATTTGACATGTTTAAAAATAAAGGATTAAATTATATCTTGTGATGATGCATGTGTATTAAATGCATATTAGAAATTTTCTTTTGCCAAATTCAATATTGAATTAAACATTTGTTTAATAGAAGTGGTAACAAACTTAAAACAGCACGGCTAACTACATGAAGCATTTTCTGTGTAGACTTTATCTAGTCTCAAAAGAGATTTAAAAAGAAATACCACACGCCTAAGTTTAAAAGAAAATTATCTTCATTCTGCAATCAAAATCAACTTAGGAAAATTCAAAGTTCCCTAATTCACCTCCATTTCCATCCCAAGATTTCTCTACAATATTTTAGCCATGGCAACTTACTCCATTGGGTTATGACTTCCTCTTAGGCTTTATATAAAACACCTTGCATGCATCACTTCCAAACTATTTAATAAGGCTTTCTTTTTTTTTTTAATTCAATCCTTCTCTTACCCAACAAATGTCTAAGCATCTATTATTAAATTCATCATACACTCACAAAAATCTCTAATTCCAATTCCAACTTTCCTCCAGGAGAACAATTACCTACCATATAATTTAATTATCAATATTGTTACAACAAAAATATCTTCTATCAAGCATTTAACCGAATACGTTAGTTGCTGACCATTAATTTATGTAATTTATGCTTAGCAATGTTCGCTCGGCTTATCATCTAATTCAAGATTCCATACTCACAATCACAAGCTGTTTCACTCAATTTATTGCCATTACTTCCACCGTTTTCTCTTTTATCCAAGAAACAAGTCACGTGGTCAGCACTTTGGGAGATTTAATCACACTTCATTTGGGATCACGATAGTTTCTGCCTCACACACATCATATACGCACGTTAAAAGGAAGGGGAGCGATACTCAATCCAAAATTTCATCAAACCACAGCAACACCTAGCACCAAAACATAACAAAGGAAGAAAGTTCCACCCACACCAAGAAAGCGACGTGAACAAGGGAAAGAATTTTGGCAAGGCCAATGATGCTCTGCATACGAGAAGCAGAGCTGGAAGAAGAGGACACTTCTGTGCAAACAAGGAGGTGGAAGCAGAAGAAGATTCTCACGCACACAGAGCAACCGCACAGAACAAGGTCAAAGAGAACAACAGCGGAGTAAGGGAGAAGGAGAAATCGTGATCTGGACCTCTAGCATGGCAACGAACGGCAGACTCAGCCACCCACGCTGGTGACAAGCTCTAAACGAAGGAGGTGGAGGACGAAGAGTTTGAAATTTCTCCCTTCTCTCTTCTGGTGTATATTGTGAAAAAGAAGAGGAGGAAGGGAGAAAGCTATTTGATGGTGAATGAGGGCACAAAGGTAATTTCATCATGAAGCCATGATAATAATAAAAAAATATCCTTCTCTTGGAAAGATTTGAACTTGGGTCCTAAGTAACTTCATCCATAATCATTTCCATTAAGCCACCAATTCATTCTTGGTAAGCTATACCTGAACTTTATAAAAATACAATCAAAATACTTTATCATTAATTTTAATCTTTTTTATTGTTGTTAATTTTAATCTTATTTAAATTCTTGGGTTGCTACATATTAATTTAAATGTAAGTCAATTTTTTTTCTGGGTCATTACAAGCACTTACTGATATTTACTTTTTTATTTTATTTTAAACTAGTGTATTTTATTCATTTTATCAAGATTCATTAGTATTAGAAAAGTCTCAAGATATTTGAGAAGAATTATGGCATTTCACGAGTGATAGGTAGTATCGCTTGCCTTCAAAATTAAACTAAAGCTAACCCTAATGTAATATAGGGCTAACCCTAGGTCATCTCTCAAGGAATGATTTTAAGCCTAATTTAAAGTTATCTAGTGAAATAAATCACCCAAAGTTTGAAGTTGATTAACTAATTGCTAGCCTAATTATCTAGTGAATTAAACTAGAAAAATAATCCTAATTATAAATGAAGTCGCTTCCTAATTTAAGTAGAAACCCTAGGGTATTGCTAATAGTAGACTCCTAGCCCTTTAATTAATTATGGCAGCTCACTTAAGTCTCTTTCCTTGGCTGAAAAATATATTTACTTAAGACAACTGTCTCAAGCATCCTAGCTTCACTAATTCAATTTTCTAAGTGCCATTAGAAGCCCCCTAGTAACCTTACTGGCTTAGCTCTAAAATTAACTAAGTGTTTAGTTAAAATTTATTCCTATATATCACTTTCCAAAGTTGTACCTAAGCTCAAAACTATAAAAACTCAAGTAACTCATCAAGTATTCACCACACAATTACATACTGAGCTAATACAAGATATTTTCCAAGTGAAATCACATATTACCATGTAAAAACACTAAGAGGACGAAATTTCAACAGCATTAAGAACTTGAAATTCAAGTAAACAATCTTGTTTCAATATTACAAATTACAAACAACTATGAAACTAAAGTCAAATTGAACCACAATTAACAATAGTCATAGTATTCTAATGAAATTGAAACAAGATGAAGAAATAGTTAAGCTTAGCTAGGTGAAGATTTCAAGACTTCTCTTCCATCAACTCTCCCCTAGGATTCCATGAAGAATCTAGCTAGAAAACATCAAGAAAATCTTGCTTCCTTTATGAACACCATGTGGCCGAGAGGTATGCTCCATAGTCTTGATGAATTGAGCTTCAATTCTTCCTCTAGATGCTTGGGGTGAGTTTGGCCATGATAAGGGAAGAGAATGGTGGAAGATTTGTGTCACACCCCAATACTAAGGGTATGATCATCATGAAACATGATGTGAACTCACATTCCATAAGCCTTAATTATTTAGAAATTAAGCTAAATTAGTGATATATGCAAGTTATATATAATAGTAAGGTTCTTAAAGTTTTTAGAGTTTTTGTAAAAACTTTGACAGAGCTTCCCCTATAATTTGGACCACCCAAAACTTTCACAACATCTACAGAACCTGCCAATCAAACCAACAAGGAGACTAACTCCATTCTAGTAATTTTCACAATAACAAAATAAAACTTGAATCCAACTATGGTGTGTGTGGAGCACTAACTTATACTTTACAAATACAAGATTTTACCAAAAAGAGTAATCACCATATACTTCCTTTATCCAAAAAGCAAGAAGGGCCCTCAATGGTCAGTTGGAGGTGCAGGGTCAATTACAATATTTGGGACCAAAAATATACTAGTGAGTAGCGTCTCAGTCCAAATGTTTATAAAGAAAACATCTAAAGATAATAAATAACAAATTTAACTCTAAATAACTTAATGACATAATGAATTATTCAAAATTGGAAATAAATGATAATTCTTCATGGTAGTGTGATTGTGAATTTAGACAAGGCAGATAGAATCACATATGTGTGTATTAAAAATTTTATTTCTCACAAAATATAAAAACTTGCAATAAACACAGTTGGATAAAGTACTTTTAAAAAATTTTTAAAAAATGATAAGTTTAAATTTGAAAATTTAGGAGGGCTTTATCAGAACGAATAACAAGCGTGGACACATAGTCAATGAGGGTAAATAGCCAATCAAGCATGGACACATAGTCCATAAGAATAAGTAACCAATTAAGCATGACTGACAACCACAAATCGAGTGTAGGCATAAAGCCTACAAAAATTAGCGTGAATATAATGCTCATGAATACCATCCCTCTGATCCACGTGCGTTGGCCTTCGCATAGGGTTAGCACCTCTTATAAATACCCTGCTAGCTAGGTGAACCATGGCACATCAAGGGCTAACAGAATCATCATTAGTATCCAGCATTCTGAATCCATTCCTCCTCAGTAAAATAAAGCATGTATGAAGCAAGAAAAAAAATTTCAACTATTATTTTCCATCATTACTTGTCAACCATATAAATTATCAATAAAATCAACATATTTTCAGAAATAAAACAATTGTTAGAAAAATAAGATAAATAAAAATACTTTCACAATCTACAAATGATTAATAGTAAAATCTTAAACAAGGAAATTTTATAAATACTTTACTAGAAATGTATTCGAAACGCTACCCAATCACCCGAGAGTTTCTCAATAATCTTATAATTAGACTTCCTCAATTTCTCACTTACTCTAGTGATACTCCAAATTAATCACAAACCAAAATACAATAGCTTCAACCACACCTAAGCTCACAGATAACACTAAAGGAGAGAAGAAAAGCTTCATCTCTGCTGTTCAAATGAGAAGAAGGAGCAAAAAATTAGGGACCCTAAAAGAGAAAGACTTGAGCTCACCATACACATGCAATGTCCAGCAGCTAAGGAGGAAGAAAAGTGGTAGCTGAATGCACACACACTATCGTTGTTAGCCTAGAATTGAGACGAACAGAAAACGATCACCCCAACTCTCCCAACAACAGAGATGCAACAGTAAGGATCAAAGCAGACCAATGTTGAGCAACAGAATTGTAAACTAAAAAAAACTTGAGCTTATTATTCACGCACACATGAGCCTCCACCAACTAAGGAGGAAGAACAACTGAAGCTAAACACACACGCACACAAAATCATCAAACCTGAATGAAGGAGCAGGGAAAAATAGGGATGAACAAAGGATTTTAATCATTTCATGGGCTCAATAGAAGAGATGAACCAACGAGGCAAGTGCATGCCATCAATGAGAAGAAGAATAATTTTGAAGGTGAGGAGGAAGGTTTTGAAAATGATGAAAGAATGAAATCTAAGTCACTAAAGAAAAGATACCAAAATGCTCTGTTTTTACTTTCACACAAGATATAAAAACTGAAGAAAATAAGTTTTCAAAAAATTACAAGAAAAAACACGAGAAAATCACAAGAAAAAGCACAATAAAATTACAAGAAAGGGCACTACATTTTCTTATAATTTGAAAACCAAACTTTTGCTTAGAAAACTTTAGACCCTAGGTCCTTGGGGAAATTTCTAGCACAAATTCTCATAAACTATCCCTTTCTACTTGCTATTAAACTTATTTAAATAAAATATATATTAGGAGAAAAATTTTTTGTTTACTTTAAAATTTAGGGTCATTATAATTTGATTGGATTTGATGGAGAAATGGTGGAAGAATAGGGGTTGGACGTGCTAGAGTGTAGAGAGAAGGAGGAAAAAATGAATAACACCAAGAACAAGAGAGAGAAAATGTGGAAGATGAATAAGATAATGATTGAATCTGATTTTGGGGCTGAATGGTGTGCAAAATGTGGTTTGGCATCAGCTGAATATTAATTAAAAAATCAGAAAAAAAATTAAAATAGAAATGGGAGCCTTGTTATACTTGCAAGGTAGCACTCTTCTACTGGTTAGTAGATGATTCCAATGCATGCCTAATTTCTCATGTGTTATCCACATCATTTCAGCTGATTTAATCCCTCAAAATAATTAGAATTCACGTGCAAATTCTTATCCATTGACCTCAAGGAGTGTTGACCTTAATTGCCCAATTGATGCACAAGTCACATGCCACCTATGTCACATAAATCACATAATTCAATTAAATAGCATGTGATATAATAAAATTTAATTAATGTCCAGAATTAAATTAATAATTAGAAGGGATAATTTATTAAATTAACCAAGTTCTAGGTTGCACAAAATTATATAAGAATTTTCACATAAAAGCAAATTGAAAACTAGGTCAAACTAAGACACTTTAAAAAGTTTTAACTTTTTATTTAATTATTCCCAAAATAAAATAAATTTTAAAAATATAATTTTATCACTCATCAATTGGACATAAAATGCACTTTTTTAATTTTTCTTGTACATTTTCTCAAAAGTTTATTTTTAGACCAAAATACCCCTAGTGCACTGAACCTAGAAACTTAGGCAATTTTCCAAATCTAATGTAATGAGTGTACTTTGAGATGATAAAAGATTAATAAAAGGGTCCTAATTGAAAAATAAAATAGGTAATAAATGTATTCTATCAACAAGATCTCAGTTGACATTACAAGTGCGCCCAAGAGGGATAGTGAATTTGGCTTGATAAAAAATTGACAAATAATGTGTAATAAATGGAGATAAGTTAGGAACAATGTCACCAAATGTTCTAGGAGAGGTAGATAAGCTTTCATAAGAGTTTATCCTAATTCACTTCCAATCACTCAAGCCCATGTTCAGTTCCCAAGTCACACTTGAGATTTTCTCCATTTACTTTACCAAGATTAATCGATGCTTTTAGTTGTCCTAGTACAATCCCAAACTTCAAGTCTGAATCACTCCCCTTATAAAAGATGTGAATTATCCTACTTAAGCTCCCCGACTTAAGTTCTCTGTTTCAAGTAATGAAAATAAGGATAAATAGAGTATGTTTAAGAATGAACAACTAATCTCAATAACTCTCTTTAATAGTAGATTTACAATCAATGAAGATCACAAATAATGAAGATAACAATAGAAGGTTGGTAGAAAACTGAATGCAAAAGTTTGTGCATAAGAACCCTACTATTTTTGTCTTCATAAATATGTCTCTTATAGTTGGAGATGATTAATGATTCATTAGACACATTTAATTAGCCCATAGACACTTATTCATCTTTTCTTCTAAGCTTCTCTAGAAATGAGGCAATTTCACAGTGCTTTTTGGTAGAGCTGAGTGCTCATGACAAGTAAGGAAAGTAATGGATGTATGCATTTAATGCTCTAAGAAATGGTAGGTAGGTTTATACTAATAGAGCCAAATGCAATATAGGTAGTAAGAATAGATTAAGAATCAATAAATGTTTGATTCTACCTAAGGTTATGTTTAGGAAGCTTTTAGATAGATAAGAAGACGAACACAACACTTAAAAGATTAAAAGAATGTGAGATGACTAAGAATCAAAGCTCATAAGTTTTGGAACATAAAACTAAGCACAAATCATCAAGTTAGTGCCAGTAGCAATATCCATAGTACCTGTATTAATAATGAACATTATATGAAGAAGTTCAACGTTTAATATGGGTAGAAATAAATAGTATCGGAAGTGGTTTTTGCAAAAGACATTAACGCTAGAGGCATTACTACTAGAATAAGTGATAGAGTAAGGGAATTGATGGATAGTATTGGCATAGTTTGGTTAGTAGCGATATTAAGGAACAGAGTGAGGGACAAGGAATAGTATCAATACAAATGGCTATATAAGGGTGTAAGATCTTAGTACTGGTATAGAGTACTTGCAATAACCCAAAAATATTAAATAAAATTAAAATAGATAATAGTGTATTTTAAGTGTATTTTTTCTTAATTTTGGCATAGACTTAACACAATGAAATTAGAGACTTAGTGGAAATGACTTTAGATGTTATACTTAGGTCCCAATAAAATCTTCATAGGGCAAAAGATTTTTATACTTTTACTTCAGCATGGTGAAATTACTGTAATACCCTTGCTTAATATATCTTTGTGCGTGTGTGGGTGACAAATAGAATAAAGAATAGAAAACAAAATAGAGCATGCGTAAGATATTTTTATTCTCTCTCACCTTCGATCTGGTTCTAGAGCATTGAGAGAAGGAGAGTTCTGTTCAAAACCACCATTCCCCCTCCATTCTTGTTAGTTGGCATGGGTGATTGGGCATCCACAATGATCTACCATGCTAGAAGTTTGAGTTGCCAGTTTCTCCTTCCCCTGTCTTACCATTGATTCCTCATCTTCTTTCTCTTCGTGATGTATAGACGGCCAAGGGTGATGTAGTCTTCTTCGTCCTATCCAGATATAGCCATTGTAAGCGTGTGAGGATTGTCTCCTTGCTTCTCCTTATTTGTGCAGCCAACGTCTCCTCCTCTCACTCCTTCGGTGTTTACCATCATTGATCTAGTTTGAGAGAGCTTTGAAAATTTTCCCTCCTTTTAGAATTTATGAGTCAAGGTGAGGAATTGAATCTTCTTTTTATTAGTCTGTGGGGTGTTTTATTGGATGTAGTTGCAAATTTCATTTTTTTATTATTTATTGTTGATACTGCTATGGTGTGTGATTGACCAAATAGGAGCCTTTGAATTAAATTGAAAGTTTTGGCCTGAGAATAAGAGGTAGATACTGTGTATGAAGTTTTCTTTCTGATTACTTGATTCTTGATGTGAATTTGGCTTGTGCTGAAGAGAGGAGAATCAGGAGGCCTGAAAATTTTAATTTTTGACAATGGAAATATTAGGTGGCAATTTGAACATGAAGAAGTTTGGTATTTGTTTGAAAATTGGTGCCCACAAGGTGTTTGTTAAAATGTATAGAAGAGTTGGAATGGAGTAGTTAAAAATATTCAATGTATTCATGACAAAAAATTTTAATTCAAAACTATGTGTTGCTCTTATACCATGTCAAATATTGTTAAGAAATTGAATCTAGGAAAATTTATAAAGAACATGTTGAAGCTTGAGAATTGTATGGTTGGAAATTTATAAATTTATGTACTTCCATATGATTTGATTCTAGAATGCACGTATAGTGTTTGATGAAATGTATGAGGAAGAATTGTTTGGTTTGATTGAATAACTAACTGTGTGTAATGAATCATTAACTAAATTTTAGTATAGAAACTATTCAATTTTTCTATTGCAACTTCAGATATAAGTGTTGGAAGGTGATATAAGGACTATGAAGATTGTTTACTTAATTTTTTATTTGTTTATTTATTTTTAACTTGTAGCTTATTCTATTTATTTAAACCTTCAAATGTATTAAAAATAAATGGTATGGCTTCAAGTTAGATGTTGGGAAGAAAGTGCATATGTAAACAGAGTTATTGTTTATTTAAAGTATGTGTTAGTTGAATATTATAACATTGGTTACATACTAGAGAAAATTTTGGAGGAAATGAATGTCTATTGGAAATGTATGGTGTAGAGTCATAATTAAAGAAGCTGTTTGTTCCTCTTATCTAGGTAATAGAGTAGCTAAGGGGCAATTGAGAGAGGTATAATTTAGAAGGAACAAATTATTACCTTAAACTTAAGTAAGTGAATAACGTCTCAATTGATTTACCCATAAATTTATTTTTCTAAAATATTGTAATTTTTGTAGATTATTTTCATAACAACTTTATTAACTATGAGATATTTTGTAATTTAAATTTCTTTATCTTGTGAAATTATTTCTAACAGCTTTGGCAATTTTGGCTTTTCAATAAATGCAAGAATTTTACTTTCCTTAAAATTTTGATTAAACATATTCATGTATAAAATACATATTTAATGTTATGATTTAATCTTGTTATCAACTACCATATTTGAAAATTCTTGCATTCCATTAAATTTTATGAAAGGAATTGGAATTAATCTTTTGAATGAATGTTCACAAGTATTTATTATGTCAATATTGATTGATCTTACAATTAGAAAAATGTTTTTATATTATGATTCACACATGGAAAAGCATTGAAGATACTATTTTATAATGATTATATTGAAAAGAGCAAAAATGTTTATTTTTATAGCCCATGCATGCATGTTTTAAAATAGGAGATTGATTTTCATAACATTGGTTACTAATAATGATCATTAATCTAAAAAACATTGGGGAAAGATGGTGTTTCAAAAATGTAATGCCACCTCTTCTCCCTTTTTAATTAAAAAAGGTACAAGGAGAAGAGGAAGTGCCACCTCTTTGCTAATTTTTTTTTTAAAGAAGAATTAGACATGTGGTGTTTAATTATGTGGACAAAACACCACCTCTTGATTATTTTAAAAAAAGAATTAAAAAAGTGGTGTTTCCTACAAGAAATGCTCTTTACATCTTCTTGTGGCATTTCATTAATTCATGAAATGTCACCTGAGGCTTTA
This sequence comes from Prosopis cineraria, assembly GCF_029017545.1. Classification (NCBI taxonomy): domain Eukaryota; kingdom Viridiplantae; phylum Streptophyta; class Magnoliopsida; order Fabales; family Fabaceae; genus Prosopis; species Prosopis cineraria. The sequence goes on from NW_026555337.1 coordinate 21,173,947, forward strand.
GATATAAAACTAGTAGTGTTTTATAAACACCATAAAAATAAACTGTTAAACCCCACCAAATTCATTTTTTGTTGTAGTGTTTGCTTTTGTTGTTAGAAAGTTGGATAAAAACATATGCCTTATGGGATGTATTTTTATGTATGCAATTAAATATTTTATGTCCAAAGAACACTTAGTTGATTTTGGGTTTAATTTGACTTAGAGACATTGCATCATGTCCAATCCCTATTAATGAAACTCCATCAGAATCTCTAATATGTGACTTCTTAAGTGTCATAAATGTGTCATACATGTGTTTTTTCTTATGTCATGCCAATTGTTTCAAAAATTATTACATGGCAGAAATGACAAAGAAGTATACATGATGAACAAAAAATGTTGGCTTGGCATCAGCCGCAAACAAAATCCCAAATGCTTGATATGAGGATGAATTGGCAAGAGGATGCAAGTGTTTTACCTTTTGACTTTGGCGTTTAAGTTTGCAATTTATGAAATAATTCTCATTGTTTTATCATTATATTAGGAAAAATACCTAAGAGCAAGGAACAAAGAGCTTGTAAAACTGCTACTAAGGAACAGATTCAAGTACAACATAGGAAAAATAGAACCAAAATAAAGCTAAGATTGAACGTGAAACAATCAGAGTAAGCAAAGCTAGCTGAAGAAGTTAATAGATGATTGCAATCTGATTGTGCATGCTAATGCAGAGATAGAGAAATGGGTTGCTTGTATAAATACTACTTTTGAAAATGTTGGACGTATGACTACCAGACGCACTATATGCAATGCACTCAAGATTTTTTACACGCTTTCCAAATATTTTCAGGGAATGAAACTATAAATTTCACTAATAAAGTATCATTATTGGCTAGTTTAATGTATTCTTTAACTTACCATGAATCTATATGCTCTGGAGTACATATTTTTATGCCTTGGGTAAAAATAAATGCACATGTATAATAAATAATGAAGAGTCCAACATATTCTGAAAGTAGATAATAAAAAACATAGAACATTTAATCACACAAATTGCAAGAATGCTAATGCTGATTTAAATACAGCACTTCTACCTATGCATAAACATGGCCTTGATCTTGTTCAATCATCAATCATATTTCCTCACACTTTTGAAAGATTGGTGCAACAATTTAAGGCCAATTCAAAAATAGAGGATGTAGATGTCAAAATGTTATTGATATGATGTTCATCTCCTTGCAATAAATTTGAATCCATGACGTAAATTATTGTATGTGGCATTGACTCACTTACCTAGCTCTTCAAGCTCAATCCTGAGACAAATATATCTTCTGTGGGCCTTTTTCTTGTAAACACCTCTAATAGCATAATTCCATAGCTATACACATCTACTTTTGTTGAAACAACTCCGAAAGATTCATACTCTGCATATAATTGAATTCAAGTATTAAAATATAACTAATAACTAAAAAGACTATTCATTTATTCAATTAGAGTAGATGGGATGAGAGAGAATTGAGAAATAAGTTATGCTATACTGCCTAGTCTTAATCTTTGATTTTTTTTAAATGTAAATGTTTATTAACCCTAAAGATTGATAGGAAAATTTTATGATCATATGCAAACGAATTTTTATGTAGAAGAAACAAAGACACACATATATCTAGCCCCCATATCCCAAACACACACATTTCAAAATACACATTCATCTTAATGTTATAATATTAATTAGTTTAAGAATTTTATGTACATATAAAAAGATAACTTAAACTAAGTTCATCAATCGCAAAATTCATGAAATATCTCTTTCATCTTCTCTCTGAAAAATTAGAAGGAAATAGTCAAGAACATTTCTCCCTATAGAAGAATTAAGGGACCATGTTTTAGTCATAGATAACTTTGATAAATTGTAGTTCATCAATTAATAAACTACAAATTTAATACTTGAATGAAATCAATAACATTAATGTGTTTCGAGAAGTCATATAGTATTTATAAGAAATATTAATTAATTAGTCATGCATTAATTATATATAATATTGCTAACTTGAATAATGAGTCACAATATATGTGTAATAAGCTTTTTATGAATTCATATGTTTAGATATATATTGCTAGAATGTAAAAGAAGGGGAAAAAGTGAGACAATGTCTAGAATAATTACCTAGTGCAATATAGCCAAAAGTAGGTATTGTCTCTATGTATTTTTTAGATTTCCTTTTATCTAAAAATTTGGAAATTCCAATGTGACTCACATAAGCAACCATTTCATCATCCAATAAAATGTTGTTTGGCTTCAAATCACAATAAACAATTAGTGCTAACAAGCCATGATGGAGATATTCCAAAGCAATTGCAACATTTATCATTATATTTAGCCTTTGAAGAAAATCTAAAAAATAGTTGTGAGAATATAACCATTTTTCAAGGCTCCCATTAGGCATGAACTCCATTACCAAAGATTTGAAATCAACATTGGAACAACAACTTATAACCTTCACCAAATTTCGATGGCATGTATTTTGCAATATGTCACATTCTTTTTCAAAGCTCCTTAACATTGCTTGGGAATCAAAATTGAAGATCTAAACTGCAACGATCATTCCATTGGAAAGCTTTCCTTTGAAGATAGAACCATGGGAGCCCCTTCCAAGTATGTTGCTCTCATCAAATCTATTCGTTGCTTCTTAGATTTCAAAGTAAGAAATCCTTCTTGGCACTTCTAAAGTTGATAAATCCCTTTCAACTAGACCCCTTGAATTTTGATGTTTATGTCTTAAAAGGATAGTGGCTGAGACAACAAAAATTATTGACACAATTATTGGTAATAAGCATTTCAACAAAAGCAATTTTGTCATTGATCTTTTTTCTGTTTCTTTTTTGCATGGAGGTACTAAGAGTTGCGGCAGACCACAAAGAGCTTGATTCATCATAAAAGATTTAGGACTCAAAATTTTAACTATCCTTGGAGTTTTTTATAAGAGAGATTGACATTCTTAAGATCAAAGAGAAACTCCAATGATTTAGGAATCTCCCCAAACAAATTATTTTGGGAAAGGTCTAAATTTTTTATGCTTAGCAAATTCCCAAATGATATAGGAATACTTCCTTGCAATTCATTATGTGCTAAAGAGAGAATCTGCAGATTAAGCAAGCCACCAATAGTTGTTGGAATGATACTTGAAATATGATTTTTAGATAAATCTAATGAGATAAGAGCTTTTAAGTTCTCAACTCTTGATGAAGACCCCCAACAAAATGATTGGAAGACAAGTTTACTTGCAATATATCTTTCAAATCCCAAAAGGAAGATTGTATCTCTAATGCCAACTTATTAGAGCACAAGTGAAGTCCCCTTAAAGATGAAAGATTTCCTAAACAGGTGGCATTGCTCCATAAAACTTGTTTTGGCTTAGATGTAGATAGCCAAGTGGGTTGATTTCACAAAGATCATGAACAATTAAGCCATGCAAGTCATTTCCTTTAGGACTCAAAAATTGAAGATCTTGTAAGCTGCCAATTGTTGTTGGAATTGGTCCATTCAAGACATTTTGATCCAAAGAAAGTGTTAGCAAATTAGTAAGATTCCCTATTTCTGATGGAATGTTACCATTAATACCACAAGAAACAATGTCCAACTCTTGTAGAGAATCAGAGAAGTTTCCAATGGACTTAGGAAGTTTTATATACAATGGATTTGCTGAGAGGACCAGAATTTTCAAATGTCTGCAATTAGTCAATGAGGTAATAATGTTGGTTTTAGAATTGGAAGCATCTGATGTGGTTAAATTGTTATTTTTTATTCGAAGGTATTCCAAGTATCTTAAATCCCCAAGTGTAGTTGGTAAAACCCCTATGAAATTATTTGTTGACAATCCTAAAATGGTCAGCTTAGAGGCATTGGAAATTGTATTTGGGATTCTTCCAGAAAGTTTGTTGCCCCATAAAAGTAGCTCTTCTAGATTAGGAAGACCACATCCAAAATCTGATGGAAGACTACCTGATAAAGTACTATTTGGAAGACCCAACATTTGCAAAGCTGATATGTTAAGAATTTCCAATGGAATAGAACCCCTCAAGTTGTTATTGCCCAACGTAAGCTGCTCAGGCTTATAAAGATTGTCTAATTCTGTAGGTATTGAACCTGAAAGCAAAAGTATTGTTTTAGATTTAGGTAAAGTTAGTCTAAGTTAATACAAAAATTAAGAAAAAGAAAATAAAAATATATAATTAATTAGACAAATTTATGATCCTCACCTTAATGTTGGGTCAATGATAAGATCGTGCTGAATTTTAGGTTCACTTCATAGATTAACATGTCAGGTTTTTTTTTTTTATTTGTTTTACAATATCAATCCCAAAACATCTATAAAGCGCAATTAAAATATGGTTTTTTAATATTTTTTTAGAGTTCACCAAAAAAATATAGTTTTTGTTTCTAAATGTAATGAGTGTAGATGCGTGAAAGCATGGCATCAAGATCCCCTATTGTTTGTTTGTTGTTTTTTGTTTTTTTGTGAAGACATGTCTGCTACCTCAATATATAGCGACGGTTTTGTTTTGTTTCATTTATTTAATTTTGTTGGCTGATAGTGAAAAAAAGGAAAAAGTTCTAAAATTTGGCTACATATTGTTTATTTTTCTATTTTAACGAATGCATTATAGAACTCTACCTCTACATTGCATGTAATTTATTCAAACAAAAATTTTATTTTAAGTTTGTTGATTTCATAAATTTTTAAATTATTTGAATATTAATGGCATCTATAAAAGTGAGGGTAACTTTATAAAGGATTATAGACCTTGTATATTCAATTGTTGAAAATTATAAGAATTTTAAATTTTTTTCATACAATTGTTTTGTGAAGACATATTTTATACAATTTATATCCACCAAAATGTATTTGAAGGCAAATGATGACACATTAAATTTCTAACGATATAATTTATTGAAATGAAACTAAAAGACAACGTTCTTTTTAAAATTTTAAAAATACGAGATACATTTGGCAGCATGCATCCTTACAAATAACTGTCACTAAATAAAAAAAAAATTCAACTTCCACATTATTTTTTTGGTTAAAAATTTTTAGATGAATTGGTTTTTGAGGGCCCACCAGGGTTAAGATATACTTTTAGGCACAAAGAACACTTACAGAGGTTTTTACAGATTGCACCCACCAGCAATGTGACATTGGCTGTGGTATTTAATCTCACAACCTTGTGGGTTATAGGCCAAATCATTACTAATTGAACTAATATTTGTTAGTAATTTTCACATATTATAAAACGCAACTGATGAAAGCTTATTAGCACCTGAGCTCATATTTTTATAATTTTCCAACACCAAAATTTCATTATAAATATCTCCTTTTATATAATAAAGAAAAAAGCAGAAATATAGTTCTTTCAGATGATACAAAGAAAACCATTTTGAAAAAAGAAAATGATATTAAAATATAGACTATTGAGCTGTTGATTATTTTACCTTTTCTTTATTTTGAAAAAAACATGTTTAACGTGGGCAGCAAAATCTTTGAATATATTTTTATCGTTTTGACGGTTAAAAGCTTACCAGATTCCAAGTATATAATTTTCTAATATTGACAATCACTAATCCCTTTAGAAACATATCCTAAAATGTGATAACAAAAGAAAAAAAGACAAAACGACAAAAAGACACCAAAAGAGTAGGACGCAGTTCAAGAAAAAAGAAAGAAAGAGAAATGCATCTCATAGCAGGGCCTATGAAAAGTAACATAGACAGAGTGGCTAGCATATCATAATTTGATGAAAAAATACCTTGAAAATTATTGGTACTGAGATAGCATATCATAACCCTTGAAGCATGGCCAAGTTTCCAACGCCTTTTGGTATATGACCTGAAAGTCACGTATGACCCTAAAGTATTAAATTACCATTTTTTCTTATAAATAGGCTCACGGAAAATATCACACAACATGTCATTTAGAAAAGTTATCTCAAGCAATGCCATGAAAAGAATATTTAAGTTTTCAATGGTTCTTCGATGATGTGGCAAGACAAGTTAAAGACATGTAGTAAAGTATATACTTTTCATATTTGCAAGATGATTGATTTTTAGAATATCTCCCACAGTTTCTCTTCCAATATATGATAACAAAAATAGGCTTTTGTAGAATTAAGGGGATATTACGGGGAAATCACCTATAATAATATCATAACTACTTTTAGCAAATCATTCAAGATAGTATATTTGTTTCACACAATATATATATATATATATATATAACTTTGATAAATTAAAATACACCTGTAGGCTATATCACGATTATTATTTTTGTTGCTTTCTTGTTTATAATTTAAATGTTAAGGATATACTTGTGTTTAATATTAAATAAAATGGGGTAAATGAATGTTGAAGAAGAACATTAAGTAGTATATATCTAAAGTTCTAATCTTACACATAATAACACCTTTACCTTGAAAAAAATTATGTAAATTAAAACTAAAATTGCAAACTATTGTTGTTGGAAGAAGTACGTTTCTACTCCAATAAATTGTTATAGTTAATTAGCTGTATCCGCGATGAGAGATCTTACTGCTGGCATTTAAAAGCTTATAATTTTGAAATCTCAAATATCACCTTTACCAATAACAACTAATGATGACATAACCACAAGAAAAGTCATGGTTTGAAGATGACCAAAGACTTATTTTTATGCATAAACATTTATTGAAATAGGAAATTTCATGAATACAAAAACTTATAATAAAAAAAGGTGAAAATGAAAAATAAAATGCATCGTCTTCATAGTAATTTTAAGAAAATAATCTTAAAATAGAAGTTGCTAGTTAGAACATTGTAATATGAAGAAAAATGAACTTTGATGCCCCTGAAGAGAAGACATCCCAGCAACCAACATCATTAAAATTAACAATAACTAAAGTCATGAATTCATAATGTAATAACTAGTACAATGAACATGGGTTAAAGAATTAATCTCATACAAGACGATTATATAGAAAAAAAGTTTTATGCACTAGATTAATATATAATGTCAGCATTTATTGCCATATTAAAATTAAAATGGTAAAATTATGGGGAATGAAGTTCTATATTTTCCATTATTTAATTCTCGTTTACCATTTAAAGGGAACAAGTGAGATAGAGACTTCATGTTTTAATATTGATGTTCATATTAATACTCTCACCCAATAAATACGTTCCAACTCTAATATATTAATTAACTCTAATAGATATAATAGCTGAGAGAGAATTCCATAAAAAATGTGGAGATACATGAAGAAATTATAAAATTTTAAAATAACTAAACAATAACTTATTTTTTGTACATAGAGATCCACAAAGATATCATAAAATCTAAAATAATTAAACAACTATCATATTTATTATTGTAAACGAACATAAAATAATAAATCCTTTCTATAAAATCTTTCCAAGATAAATCTATTTTTATAAATATTTAAACTAAATGAAAATCAGTTATTTTTTTATCTTAAACAAACAGCCCCCCCCCCCAAAAAAAGAATGCAAACGCACTTGAAACTTTTTTTTCTTGATCCACTCTCTTAAAATTTAAGAAATTTGTGTAAGGACAAGAAATAAAAATATTCTTTTAATAATTGGGTTCACAAAATAAAGAAAATATACTGCATCAAAGAGCTTGATTTTCCATGAGACTGCAAAAGTAAAAAAGAAAATAAAAAATTGAAAAAATAATTTTAGCAGTTATATATATATATATATTTTGGTAAAAGCAGTTATATATAACTTATTAAACTGTTAAAACATACCTAGAATTGAGATACTTTTCAAACTCCAAACGATGACCCAGATGCAAGAAGGAAGAAAGAATAACCAAATTGCTAAGCATGTTCCCTCCCATTATGAGAACCATAGTCAACTACCAAACTACAGTTTTAGCGTATTAGGATTTGATTGCAATTTTAGAAACATTAATGAATATAAATACCAGAATTTGAAGTTGATCCAACTGGGTCTTACTTTCATATATATATATATATATATATAAGGGAGGGTGGAACATGAAAACGGGGTGCTAGGTTGTGAAGCCTGATAAAAGCCTTTCTAAGAAAAAGCAGAATTTATATTTAATAAAAAATAATGCCCAATTTTTATTTTACTTTACGCTTATTTCCAAAATATGTGGGCGGCTCCTGAGTTGGTTTTTTTTATATAAATATAAATTGATTGTCAAGGAGAAATTTTGATTTAAATGGAAATTAAGGAAGTCTAATTTGTTTAATGGTTATGATCAACACCAATGTCCAATTCATAAGAATGCAATCAAAATATATTTGGCAAGATTGGATTTAGTGATTTGGCATAGCGGGTAGCGCGTTCCTGTGAAAAAGTTGATCGCTAAATCTAACTGTTTGAGCTCCTTGCATTGTGTCCAACCAAATGGTATAGCTCCAAATAATTTGTTGGCTTGAAGATGCAAAACTTGTAAATTTAGAAGGCCATGACATATATTTGAGGGAATGCCTCCCGACAAATTATTCCAACTTAAATCAATCTCTTGTAGCTCAGATATATTGGAGAGAGTTGATGATATTTGGCCAGAAAACTTATTGTTGTCTAAAAATAAAAGTTTTAAACTTTTAAGATTACCAATTTGTTTGAGTATACCTCCTGCAATGTTATATATATATATATAAGATCCATCAAATTTAGTGTAATCCATCAAAATATAACTCTTGAAGTTGGAAACAAAAGAGGAAATTAAAAGAAAATGTTAAGGTAACTTTTGAAGCTATTGATAACTTATTCCTCCTCAATTTCAGAATTAGGGCAGTGTACATGAAGTGTAAAAGCCAATTTGGGACCCTTGGCTTTCTCATTAATGAGTTTGCCTCCAGCATTGGCATTTGCTCATAATGAATTTAATATTTTAACTAAAAGCTGAAGTTACAAAATAAAAAGAGAAAAGGTTATAATGCTCCTGGACCCCAATTATGAAGTTGCACTTTTTTTTATAATTCTATTTCAAATAAAATTATCTTAACAATTTTGTTCTGTGTAAATGGCAATTAAAGCTAATAGACCGCAAGATTGTTATTACCACAATTACGATCAAAGTTGTAATATTCAAAAGCAACTCATCTTATATATAATAACTAATTTCATAGTCAACATAAATATATCACTTGTATTTATAGATTTTGCTTATTGGATTTTGGAATATGTAAATCCTACATTGTCAACGAAAATAGGCATTGAAATTCACGTATTGAATTTTTTTTGGTCAAATCACATCTTCTTTTCTATTTTGGATGAAAGGAATTTTTCAAGATGGTATTATTCATTATTTGGCAAACAAAAAACTACGGGGTTAAGTAGTAAACTTAAACTTGCTTTTATGTCTTGCCGAAAAACCTTTTTTATCTCAATTTAACAAATATGACATATGATAATGATGTGACACTTACAGTTCTTCAACACTAATATATATATATACACACACACATTTCAGATATTATATCCAATATGAAAGTCTAATGAGGGTCTATATAATAATTATGTAAAGGTATAACTTTCAACAAATTCACCTATATAAATTATATCTATACCATAAAACGAATCAGAATCATAAATTTATAAACAAGTTGAAGGATTAACTCGTAGGGCATTGGCTTCAACTCATTTTAAGAAGTCCATGTTAAAATTATAAAGATGTTTGTAGCAAAGACAAAGATTCTATAAATCAACAAATGAATGTATTTTTTTTTAAAAAAAATCTTCTAGAAAATTGGCTCCCCAAACTACAAGAGGCATGCCCTAGCTAGCATCACTACAATAGAAAATAACTAAAGAATTATTTTTATGCATAACGAATTATTGAAATAAGAAATTTGCGAATAAAAAAACTTATAATAAAACTAAAGGTGAAAATGAAAAATAAAATGCATCTTGTTCATAGTAATTCTAAGAAAATAATCTAAAAAAGAAGCTTCTAGTTAGAAAATCATAATTTGAAGAACAAAGAACTTAGATGCTCGTAAAGAGAAGACATCCCAACACATTACTAAAATTAACAATAACTAAAATCATGAATTCATGATGTAATAACTAGTAGATCAGTTATCAGAAAATTGATTGTGATGATGTCCAACAAACTTTGTGAAAAAGAAAAAAAAAAAGTGTGGTTATGACACTCTGCACTAGTACCGAACCTCTTCAATAAATGTATATAGAATGAACGTGAAGTAAAGAATTAATCTCATATAAAATGATTATATATAAAAAAAGTTTTATGCACCACGCTAATATATAATGATAGCATTCCTTGCCACATCAAAGTTAAAATTGGTAAAATTATAGGGAATAAAGTTATATATTTTCCATTTTTCGTCCTCCTTTACCATTTAAATGGAACAAGCAAGATAGAGACTTCATATTTTAACATTTGATGTTGATATTAATAATATCACCCAATAAGTACATTACAACTCTAATATATTAATTAATTCTTTTTTGACCAGAAAGGCAATGCTATTCATGAGATTAGAGAACAAAATTTGGTGGCAAATCCTTTTTTCTCTCACTCCACGAGACGTTCTAACAAGCATCCCGAAAATTAAAAATCACTAAAATACTTATTTATATGCATAAAGAATTGTTCGAAAGAGAAAAATTTTACACATACACAAATTTTAAAAACAAAAAGGAAAAATCGAAGAAGAAAATACGTTGTTTTTCATAGTAAATAATGAAGAAAAAAACTGAAAAGAATAAAATATAGCTAGAACA